>NW_020175402.1:4347487-4353140 GCF_003031525.2 Neophocaena asiaeorientalis asiaeorientalis
GGCACGAACCTGTGTCCCCTGCATCGGCAGGCGGACTCTCAGCCACTGCGCCACCAGGGAAGCTCTTGCCTGTGTTTTTAAAGAGCTGCTTACAAACCCATATGAGAAGATGATAGCTGATCTATACTCATATAATTCTGGAAAAGGTTAGTGTCTGTCCTCATTAGCTGAGTGTGTTCTGTGTTGGTTGATGGAAAATGAAAAGAAACAAATCGGAGGTCTACTCTTCTCCGTGGTAGACATGCTTAGTTTGGAAAAGAATACTAGACATAGTTGAAAAAGGAAGACGTTTATATTCCTTGTCCCCCTCACTCAGTTTTCTGCCTGCTGAAGGTAACGTGTGTGTTTCCTCATATTCCTGTATTGTTCTTCACTTGTAGCCCACTGTCCTGTGTTAATTCTGTGACCTTGTAGTCCTCTTCAGAGTAGCACTTGAAAGTTGGAAATATGTAGAAATATGAACCTTCTACAGCAGGGCCAATCAGCGAGTTGTTTCCCAAGACTAGGCAGGAGCTAAAGGAAACATAAGTCCAGTCTGAAGGAAAGTGAAAAATCACAGTTGTATACAAACAAGTGGGTAAATAAAAGGCAAAATATAAAAAAGAGGATTTCACTGTTTACCACTTGAGAGTGCTCACTGTGCTAGAATGAAACCTGAGAGTTACTAAGAATAACTTCACATATCCCGGCAGTCGGGTCTGGTGTGTGGGAGAGAGAACAGAATCCTGATTCAGATGCTGTGCTCCCTGCCCTAGATACAAAGCAGCACTATCCAGTTCGCCTTATTTTTCGGATAGTTTAGATTCATTGCTCACCTTCACAGGGGAGCTTTCGGAGATCACAGAGGATTCTGGCAGCCCTTGGAAAAGACATTTTTATTAGATTGGATTATAGCTTAGAGTTACCCAGCTCTTAGAAGAGTAGGATCTAATCCATTTCCCTTAAGTAAGTGATTTTTTTTTTTAAGTTCCATTTTCAGCTTTGTTGACTGGCAGGATTTTTTATTCAAATACAAAGGACAGAGTATAAGTTAAAAGTGAGGCCAGTGTTGCCTCTTGTTGGTTTGCCTTGTGAATGGCATTTGAGGTCCTAGAACACACATCTCCTGTTTAGGCTGCTGTGTTTTTTGCCTGATACTTGTGATGACAGTGCCCTTCCTGCGTGGTCTTAGGACAAGCAGAGAATGTCTGGCATAGCAGCCAAAGTCAAGAAAGCTTGCTGCCTCTATTTTGACTTACGGAAGACTGTTCTCTCCGCAGATTTTTGCAGCTCAAGTAGCAGTCCTTCTTTCCAGCCCATCAAAAGCCACGTAACCATTCCAAC
This sequence comes from Neophocaena asiaeorientalis asiaeorientalis, assembly GCF_003031525.2. NCBI lineage: Eukaryota > Metazoa > Chordata > Mammalia > Artiodactyla > Phocoenidae > Neophocaena > Neophocaena asiaeorientalis. The sequence goes on from NW_020175402.1 coordinate 4,348,811, forward strand.
AGCCCATGTGATGCCTTCTACTTTGGGGACCTCTCCTGCCAAGCCAAATTCTCCTGCCGGACCCTCTTCTTCCAAACTTCCTTTGTCAGGGTTGACTGAAAGTGTGGGGATGACAAGAAATGGAGACCTCGGTGCTGCAATGAAACGTTCTCCAGGCCTATCTAGAGATTTCATGTATCTTTGTGGTGCTGCCGGAGAGAATGGAGTTGAGCAGTCCTGGTTTCCAGCAGTGGGCCATGAAAGAGAAGAAGAGGCAAGGAAGTTTGATATTCCAAATATGGAGTCTACCCTCAATCAGTCGGCAGTGATGGAGACGCTTTATTCAGATCCCCACTACCGAGCCTCCTTCCACAACCCAAGAACCGACACAAACAAGGAGTTATACAGAGTGTTGCCTGAGACCAAGAAGGCACCAGGCAGTGGGGCGGTATGTGAGCGGAATGGACCACACCCTAGTGGCAGCGGGGTTCTTCCTTTGGGACTCCAGCCTGCTCCTGGGCTCTCCAAGCCTCTACCTTCTCAGGTGTGGCAACTGAATCCTGACCCTTGGCATCCCCGTGAGCGATCTTGTGAGCTCAGCACTTGTCAGCAGCAGCTGGATTTGATCCGTTTACAGATGGAACAAATGCAGGTAGAGACCCTTCTTCCCTTGGATTTTGCAGTTTCTGTGCTGATCATAGAACTGTATAGGTTTTGTCCTATAAGTTTTGACTCCAAAGAAAGCATTTGTAAAAAGGAGGAAAGATGTTTGTAGTTAGGAAATGAAGTCTTGTGAATGTCATCAAATCTGTTGGTGGTCTATTTAAACACCAGATAGTTTCTCCAAAGCAGAGGGTTATAAAGGGAAACCCAGAGTTAGGACACCAACACTGACTGTGTGTGTATGTATTTATGTACCAGTCACTAGGCTAGGTACTTTAACATACAGAATCTTATTTAATCCTTATAGCACTCTGATGAGGTAAATATAGAAATTTACCAGTTTCTTAGAATAAGTAATCTGTCCAGGGTCACAGAGCTGGTGAGTGGCAGAGTTCTAGGGTTCAAAAACTATCTTTGAATCCCAGGTTCTTTCCACTATAACACTTTTGGGTTTAAAAAAAAAAAAAAAAAGTCTTGTGCTGCTTAAGCGTGGGAAGAAATGAAGCAGGACACATTCTCCTTTCCTGGTTGGTGAGGACATCTTAGCTCCTGTTTAGCTTCTGTTGCCAGATAATGAAAGACAACTGACCTTTTCTTAGAAACTGGAGCCTTTCTGAGCAGGGAGTGTCCAGCTGGCAGAAGTCTCCCTAGCAGGTTCTTTCCAGTCATACATCAGAGCTAAAATTATTTCATAAACAGTGGGCCTTCTCAGACTGAGCCAAAGTAAGCCTTGACTGCAGACCCAGCTGTAGCTCAGGTGTTTTCAGGTGCCTATAGGTCAAGATTAAGCTGCTCTGGGCCTGCTTGTCTTTCAGCTTCAGAATGGAGCCATCTGCCACCATCCTGCTGCTTTTTCTCCTTCATTGCCCACATTAGACCCAGCACAGTGGATCAGCATCTTGAACAGTAATGAAAACCTTCTGAAGGAAAAGGAGCTCCTTATTGACAAGTAAGGGGGCAAGGGGTGTCATAGGGCTAGCCTCTGCTGTCCCAGCCCCCACTAAGGAGGTCTTCCCAAGGGCAGTGCATCTTCCTCTGTTTAGGACCCTGCCTTGCCTCATGGTAGAGCTAGGTCAGTAAGCAGCCTAGTCCAGTATGTGAGTAATGTGATAGGCCAGTTGCATATCTCTGCAGGGGCTGTGGGGAGTGCCTAAAGGAGGCAGCTGACTCTTCGCAGCTGATCTTTCTTCATTTCCCCTGTCAGTTTTCTCATTTGCTCTTCCTCCTTCAGGAAACAGCACTGACCAGAATCCAAGGTCTTTGCTTACAAAGTGTGGTTTGTATGTAAGGAAAGTGGGGGCTCATATTGCAAGTGGATTTGTGTCAGGACCCTGGACCTCATTCTATTCCGGTTTTTGCAGGCAGAGGAAACATATCTCTCAGCTGGAGCAGAAAGTGCGAGAGAGCGAACTACAAGTCCACAGTGCTCTTTTGGGCCGCCCTGCCCCCTTTGGGGATGTCTGCTTGCTGAGGCTGCAGGTAAGCCTTGGCAGCCAGGATGGCATTCTGCTTGTCATAACCCAGTATCTTCCCTGTGCTTGGCACTGTTAGGCATCCAGGAGATAGAAAATGAACCAAGTGATATAAGGTGTCCCTGCCCTCAAAGAATAAACATCTTAAAGTATCTCCTGTTCTGCCCTTGTGGGGGCAGAAAAGGCTTGAGGGTAGATAAAGTGGAAGTCCAGTTGCCTTGGTATCAGGACATACTTGGGAGAAAAGGAAGGCAGAGCAAGGTACGTAGTAAGACCCTAGAACTGAGTGATGCTTTGAGAAGTCTTAATATACCAGCCCTGGCCAAATGGAGGGGGAAGCAGAGGTAATGCAGGATTTAGAGCCATTCCCACTTTATTCTTCCATGTCTAGGAGCAACTGAAGGAAACCATGCTCTCACTTAGGTCAGTAGCCCTAAAAGAAGTTGGCCAAGCTTCTTCTGTAATTTGGGCTTTTGAGTGATGTCTGTTAGACAGATTATAGTACTGTACTGGCTTTGCCACCTAGTGGGCCTGTTAAGATAGTGTTCCATCTTGTAGAATCAGAATGTTAGTGTGAGAAGGGCCGTTAGATAAAATCTAGTTCGGTCCTCTAATTTACTGATGAGAAAATTGAGGCCCGAGAAGGAGGAAGAATTTGCCTGAAGTCATACAGAGAATGAGTGGAGGAGAACCAGGCCTTGAGCCCAGGTCTTCTGATACAGTGTCCTGTATTCCTTTGTTATACTACAACTCATCAAGTATTGCTTTAAGCCAGTGGTTCTGAAATTTGAGTATGCATCTGAATCATCTGGAGGGCTTGTTAAAACACAGATTATTGAGACCCATCCCCAGAGTTTCTGATTCACTGGGCCTGGGAGTTGGGCTTAAGAATTTGCACTTCTAACAAATTCCCAGGTGGTGCTGAAGCTGTTAGTTCTAGGACCACACTTTGAGAAGCACTGCTTAAAGAAATTCTTAGAGAAAGGTGATATTTGACCACAAAGTATACTAGGTATAAGTAACGTGTATGGGACTGTCAGGGTAATGAACAGTTATATATTGAGAATCTCTCTGCAGGAATTGCAGCGAGAGAACACTTTCTTACGTGCACAGTTTGCACAGAAGACAGAAGCCTTGAGCAAAGAAAAGATGGAGCTTGAAAAGAAACTCTCTGCTTCAGAAGTTGAAGTCCAGCTCATCAGAGAGTCACTCAAAGTGGCATTGCAGAAGCATTCAGAGGAGGGGAAGAAACAGGAAGAAAGGGTGAGCTAAGGAGCTGTTGGCTTTCTAATTCACAAAGGAGTTGGCAGTCAGCCCTCTCCTGCCAGACCCTAAACTGTTTCTGGCCCCTATTCTTGGAACCTGGAGGAGCCAATTGGGTGAAACCCCCTACATTGACTTCTTATGCAGGATTGGTCTGTTAGAAATGGAACCCCTCCTTTCTGCTTCATCTGCACAAAACTACCACAGAGAGGGAAAGCCGTATGATCCCTCACTGTCCCAGGTTGTGATGGGCTACCAGCTGGCCTGGGTGGAAAATCAGCCTGGGCAGTCATACGAGATTGTGCTGTGGCAAGATGTACCTGTGGTACATCATTCAGCCTGGTTTCTCCTCACTCTACCTAAAAAGTAGGTGAAGAATCCCATATATGCAGATATTTTGGGAGTTTTAACATTTTTGCCAGTGCTCTTAGAATTGCTTAGGGTGAGACTGGTTATCATAGAAGGAGCTAAATCTTTTGGTTCTGTTCATAGGTCGCACTAATGCAGACATTCTTGGGGGACCAGTTAATAATGTTTAGTTCTGGACCACTTGCATCAAAGTCAGCTAAAGCAGTGTTTCTTAAACTTTAATGTGCTTAAGAATCATTTGGAGATCATGATAAAAATACAGATACAGATTCAGTAGTTGTGGGAGGGAAGGGGGCCCTGAGATCCTGCATTTCTAATAAGCTCCTAGGTGATGTTGGTGCCATTGGTACAGCATAGACTTAGAGGCTTGTTAAAAAAGAAACTTTTAATCAAAATAATACATGTATCTAAGTTAAATAACCAACATGTTATCAAATATCAAGATATTTATAGTAAAAATTAGTGGTTCTGTGCCCAGCCCCACTCCACAGAATTATCTGTCCTCAACTCTTTTCTTTCTTTCTCCTGATATATACCTCTATATTTCTGAATAGTATTCTTTTTTTTTTTTTTTTTTTTTGGTT
>NW_020175402.1:4353340-4370701 GCF_003031525.2 Neophocaena asiaeorientalis asiaeorientalis
TCCTCTTATATTTCCCTTTTTTTTTTTATAATTTTTTTTTTTTTTTTTTTTTTTTGCGGTATGCGGGCCTCTCACTGCCTCTCACTGTTGTGGCCTCTCCCGTTGCGGCACGCAGGCTCAGCGGCCATGGCTTACAGGCCCAGCCGCTCCGTGGCATGTGGGATCTTCTCGGACCGGGGCACGAACCCGTGTCCCCTGCATCGGCAGGAGGACTCTCAACCACTGTGCCACCAGGGAAGCCCTGAATAGTATTCTTTTATTGAATTTTTTGCTGTTTTTGTTTCATGAATGCAATATCTTTTCTCTGATGATATTGATTATACCTTTTGGGATATCTGCATCTGCTCATAGTGTTGTTTCTTGTTTCTTTCAGGTCTTTTTATTTTGGTGTCTTTCATGTTAGAGGCTTGGTGATCCTTGAATGAAAGAGTGCTCATATTTAAGAATGTAGTATTTTAGGGACTTCCCTGGCGGTCCAGTGCTTAAGACTCCACGCTTCCACTACAAGGGGTACAGGTTCAGTCCCTGGTTGGGGAACTAAGATCTCACATGCCGTGCGCTGCAGCCAGAAAAGAAAAAAACAAAAAAACCCCCACAACGTATCAGTAGTATTTTGAAGCTCTGGGTTCGTGGTTGTTGCCCGGTGGGCTTCCCTGTGGGATGATCAGACTTAGTCTGCCCTTTGCACTTGGGAACCCTCAAATATCAGTATCTGAATGTCTCATCTCACTCTGTCTAGGAAAGAATCTTCAGCCTGGTGGGGAGACTGGGGACAGGAATGATTTTGGCCTTTGGGTTCTCAACACTGAGAAGGAGATTAGGTTTAAAGTCCCACAGTTCTACACATAGATTTTTACTTATACTTATTTTCAACACAGTGCTTCACACACTCCCTCTCTCTGTCTCTCTCTCTCTCTCTCTCTCTGCTGTGACTGATATCCCTGAGCTTGACTCTCTCTCAGTTGCTTTCTCCGGAAAATAAATCTCCAGTCTCCTTTTGGGGAAACCTAGGGTGAGAATGGTATCCAGCTAACCTGAATATAGACTTCTAGTGAATCCCCCTATTTTTCAGGTCTATGGCTGATACATACCTCCCTCAGGTATCTGGTGCTTCAAGTACAGGGGTTCTTACTGGTTGTGAAGGGCACATTGTTTTCCAAGTTGTCTGTAACTCCTACTGCAGATTATAACTCCTTTGCTCCAAGTCATTTATCCCCCCATTTACTTTTATCTTCTGAAAACATGTTGAAATATCTTGTATACTTTTGTCTCCTCTTTTGACTTTTAAAAATCAGTACTTTATTTTTCTCCTGTTGTTTAGATGTTTTGGAAGAGAGAAAAGATAAACATCTCTGGCCAGTCTACCATTTTTTTAATTCACAGTTGGTTATCAGCATTTTTAATAAGCTTCTCAGGTGATTCTGATGCATATTAAAATGTGAGAATCTGGAGAATCACATGGAGCTTAAAGATTGTACCTGGGGTAAAGGTTTTGACTGATTTTCAGGGATCCCTCTTAGTACTGTGTTATCTTTGGATTAAATTAGGCCTGTGCCTCTTTGGCATCAGTAGATCTGCCTTACCTTTTCTCTGCTTTCTCTTACTTCCTCCAGCTTCCTTTTTCATGAGCCAAAGAAAAAGCCATAATAGTGAAGAAAAAGTTTCCATTCAACAAATCTTTTTTTTTTTAATTTATTAATTTTTGGCTGTGTTGGGTCTTTGTTGCTGCGTGTGGGCTTTCTCTAGTGGCGGTGAAAGGGGGGCTACTCTTCGTTGCAGTACACGGGCTTCTCATTGCAGTGGCTTTTTTTGTTGCAGAGCATGGGCTCTAGGCGTGTGGGCTTCAGTAGTTGTGGCACGCGGGCTCAGTAGTTGTGGCACATGGGCGTAGTTGCTCCACGGCATGTGAGATCTTCCCAGACCAGGGCTCGAACCCGTGTCCCCTGCATTGGCAGGCAGATTCTTAACTACTGCGCCATGAGGGAAGCCCCATTCAACAAATCTTAATTGATTGCCTGCTCAGTGCCAAGCATTGTGCTGTGTGTTGGGGATATGATAGTAAGCAAAATGGACACAGCCCCTCCTCTCAAGGAGTTTAGAGTCTCATTAGCCCTTCCAGATGATTGCTTAGCTTTATATCCTATGTGGTGCTTAGGGAATAATGCATTACCTATCTCAACAGAACAGAACAGACCGGCTGTATGTCTGCTGTATATACAGTTATATTTACTTTTGCAGTTCATTTCTGATGCAGACCACTTAGAGTTAGCATCAGATTCCACAGGTTTAAGGGCATGGTCCCCCAAAAGACTATGCTTATTTGTTACTTCTGATGCCAGCTGCAAGTTTTGGGTTCCCTAGACTGCCTATATACTTCTGACCACCTGGCTATAAATCCAGGGGTTCCCATGACCCCTTCAGGTTCAGTAATTCACCAGAGCAACTCAGAACTCAGGATTACAGTTTTATTATAAAAATACAAATCAGGACAAGCCAAATAAAGAGACAAATAGGATGAGGTCTGGGAAAGTCCTCAAAGCAGGGCTTCTATACCTTTTCTCCCTCGGAATCAGAGCATATCATCCTCCTAGCACATCCATGTGTTCACCAGCCAGGAAGCTCCACTGAGCTTCGGTGTCCAGAATTTTTAATTGGGGTTTTATTATGTAGGCATGATTGAACTCAATCTCCTGTCTTTGTCCCCTCTTCACAGGGAGTTGGGCTCAACTCCATCGGTCTTTATAGTGACCAGTCTGCATTCTGGGTCATCTCATTAGCATAAATGCATTTATGGTGGGCTCTGGTCCACTAAGAAAAACAAAGATACTCCTTTTCTATTATTTGGGATATTCTAAGAGTTTAGAAGTTACCTCCCAGGAAGCTGGACAAAGACCAGACAAATTTTTTTTGGCTGCACTGTGCAGCATGTGGAATTTTTCCAGCCAGGGATCCAGGGATTGAACTCAAGCCCCCTGCAGTGGAAGTACAGAGTCTTAACCACTGGCCTATCAGGGAAGTCCCAGATTCCTTATTATACGGTAGAGCTACCAATTTTTGAAAACTGCCAAAGGAGCCCCCCTTCCTTGCCCTTGATTAGAAAGTTCTTGTGTGTTAACTCTGCATTTTATGCCCTAATCTAAAATGGCAAAATTTTATCAGCTTCCTGCATTCATTGTAGTGGAAAACATTTATAGCCCTAAGGGCAAAGACATCACTTCAAAAAAAGTTGATGTTTAGGGTTGTAGAGGAGTCAATGGAGACAGATTCTCGACATTTCTTCCCAATAGGTCAAGGGTCGTGATAAACATATCAATAATTTGAAAAAGAAATGTCAGAAGGAATCAGAGCAGAACCGGGAGAAGCAGCAGCGTATTGAGACCTTGGAACGCTACCTGGCTGACCTGCCCACCTTGGAAGACCATCAGAAGCAGAGCCAGCAGGTAGCAGCAATGTCTGGACATACCTGGGGCAAGAAGGGAGTGGCCAAGCAGGGGGGCTTTCTCAGCCTCTGCTGCATGCAGTTACCTTGTGGCTTCCTGAAAGGAAGATCCCAATGGAGTCATGTCCACACTCATATCACAACTGAACTGCAAATTTTTTGAGATACCCAGACAGAGTCTTCCTTGGCCTGTTGACCTAAGCATGGAATCCTGTCTTTCAGCTTAAGGATTCTGAGTTGAAGAGCACAGAGCTGCAGGAGAGAGTGACTGAGCTGGAGAGTTTGCTGGAGGAGACCCAGGCAGCCTGCAGAGAGAAGGAGGTTCAACTGGAAAGCCTGAGACAGAGGGAAGCAGAATTCTCCTCCACCAGACATAGGTAAACACCCCTGTGGGGTTGAGGAAAGGAGTGGAGAGCTATGTTCTGGTCTACCCCACTCATTACCTGTGTGACTTTGGGCAAATCACTTCACTTCTCTGAGCTTCATTTTCTTTGGATTGTAAGTAATAGGAAAGCTGTTTATGGACAAGGGCTATGTCTTTGAGATGGAATGTGGGGGGTATAGTGGTGCAGTGGGGTGGGATTTGTCACTGTATCCTTTGGAAGGTTCCAATCCAGTACCTGGCATAATACTACTAGATAATAATCCTTGAATATGTATGTATTGAATGAACGGGAGCACTTCATAAACTGGAAAATGAGTATCTCTATATTTGCAAAAGTAGATCCTGGTGCTGAGGACTGGAGGTTATCCACATTTTGAATCTTGCAAGGTAAAGCCTACCAGGAGCATCTGTTTCTTCTCCTTAGCCCTAGGGATTGCTCTCGATTGCCACAGCAGGTTCTGAGAACAAAACAGGATGCCGTAATGTACTCTCAGGGTGTCTTGGGAGCCTCCTCCATGTTAATAGAAGTTTCTGAAAATGTAGTGGCTGTGTCTCAGCAGCCTCTTGGACCAAATCCAGCTGCTAATGGGATGGATTGGATTTCTCATCCCATATTCAACCACAGTGACCCTGTTGTTTATTTCAGCAGATGGGCCATGATGAAAGTGATTGTGGGGATCCATGGGAGGAGACCACTGGTTGGAGTCAGAAGCGAGGTTAGGGGACATAGCTGGGTCTGCCCCAGACTGTATGTGCAAAGAAAAAAGATTTTTTTGGTATTTTCTAAAATTTCTGCATTGTATACGTGTGACTTTTATAATTTAAATACAGGTGATGAATGTTTACTTTTAAATATCAAAACAAAGAATAAAAAAACCTTGGGCAGGTAGAGAATTGGTAGCACATTGTATAGATGCTGACCTCTAGGGAATGGAACTAGCATAGACTGAGCAAGCAGCTTCTGTGTGGCACTCCCTGCGTTATACAGACCTAAGACATTATCCCCACCTATGGCTTGGAAGGGTGTAAATGTCTTGCCCCAAAACATACAGTAAATAGAATCAGGAATCAAAGCCACATCCCTCTAACTTCAGAGTTCTTTAAGAGGCCACTGTTTTTCAGCCTGCAGGATAAGCAGTGTGTGGAGGCGGCCAGTGGAGAAGATACAGCTCAATGGGGAGAAGGTCCCCAAGTGGAAATGGAGTCCTGGCAGAAGGAATGTGATTCCCTTCGAAAGGTGACTGAGGGTGTCCAGGCTGTAAGGGGGTAGGCTTAGGAAAGAAAAGATTGGGTATTGGTAGGGAACCATGAATTTCTGACCCTGAACCCTCTAGGATCTGCTGCTGCCCAGAGTTTTTCTCTCTTTCTGAGAAGTCATCCCTGCATAATAAATTTACATTTTAGATATTCATCCTTATGACTGGCAAGCAACGTTAGGGAAGGACATGCCTCTGAACATCCAAATTTATATGCTCCAAAATAGTACACTGAAGCTTGGTGCACTTCATTCATGGCTCAGGCCCTATTCAGAACCTCTTGCACTGGGCAAAGTTCTACCCAGTGAGGGGGCTCTAATTCAGCAGAGAAGAAGGAGCTCGGGGCCTAGCAGTGAGACTGGTTGAAGGTCAGCAAAAAAAAAAAGACCCAGAAATGGTTCAGAGAGTACCTGAGGTCTCAAAGGACAGGAAACTAGGCCTGTTTAGGTTCTCTCCTCGAACAGTCAGTGTGACCAAAGCTATAAGTAATGATAACTGTCATAGCCCTGGATAGGACAAGCTTCATTAAACTGAATTTTCAGTCATGTCCTTTACCAAAGAACCAGAATATACACTGGCTGTATATGAAGTTGATTCTACTGGCCTACAATCATCAGGGTGAGGGTGTCTCTCTCCACCCGACTTCCCCATGGTGGTCATAGATCCACACTACATTCCTCTTTGTTTAAGTCTCTTTGTGACTAGAGCACAGGAGTGTGAAGCTAGTTAGCCAGGATAGGGAGTCTGGGTTATTTTTCTGTAGGTAGAGCTAACTTGTCTTCACTCTGTTCTCACTATTGACTGGCTGTAGCCAGTTGGGCTAAGAGCCAGACCACAGATCCTAGTACAGCCTCTTGCCCTCTGACCTCACTATCAGCATGTGCTTACAGCCTTCCTGGATAACTTTGCCTTTCAGATTGTGGAGAAGCAACAGCAGAAGATTGATCAGTTGCGTTCACAAGTACAGGTGAGCTGGAGTCCTTGGGACATGGTGGGCAGGACTTAATGATGGAATTTCTAGAATTCAACCAACACTATTCTCTGCCATGCAATTTACTCGGTGTTAGGAGCACAAGAATGAGACCCAGTCAGTGCGTTTAGCCTACATTCTTGTTGGGAAGGGGTTTTAGCACAGTACTGTTAGAGCATCCATATTATCCTGGGGGAGCATAGAAGAGTCAGTGGAAGTAGGGAGGTCAAGGAAGGGTTTCTGGAGATCGTGAGCCTTCTTTTTTTTTAAAATTAAGTAATTAATTTTTGGTTGCATTGGGTCTTCGTTGCTGCACACGGGCTTTCTCTACTTGGGGCAAGCGGGGGCTACTCTTCGTTGCAGTGTGCAGGCCTCTCATTGCAGTGACTTCTCTTGTTGCGGAGCACAGGCTCTAGGCACGCGGGCTTCAGTAGTTGCAGCACACGGGCTTAGTAATTGTGGCACGTGGGCACAGTCGTTGTGGCTCGCGGGCTCTGGAGCGCAGGCTCAGTAGTTGGGGCGCATGGGCTTAGTTGCTCCGCGGCATGTGGGATCTTCCCGGCCCATGGCTTGAACCCATGTCCCCTGCATTGGCAGGTGGATTCTTAACCACTGCGCCACCAGGGAAGCCCTCATGAGCCTTCTTGAAGGAGGAGGAAGGGTTAGCCAGTCGATGAGGAGGCACAGGATAGGATGGTATTTCCTGATAGAAGGAACAGCATGGGTAGGAACATGAAGGCATGAAACAGCAGGGTTTGCACATGGAGCTGCAAGCAGTTTGATATTGTTGAAGTAAGGTGGTAAATGGAGAACTGGGCTATGGGAGGGCTGGGACTGTTCAACTAAGTTAGCTTTTATTCTTTAGGTAGGTGATGGGAATCTACTATAGTATTTAATTGGGGCGTGATGTGGTCAGGTTTGCAACTCAGGCTTGAGTGTGGAAGAATATTGGTACTTGGAGAGTTACAAGGCTGGAGGCCAGTGGACTGTAGCAGAAATCCTAGTGAGAGATGATGAAGGATGATGCATAAAGCAGCATTGCAAGATGGAGTTGTGAGGGGACAAATTTAAATGAATTTTAGGAGGTAAAATTGAGAGGAATCAGTGACTGATAGAATGTAGGAGGTGGAAGAATAAGGAAAAATCAAAGACAACTCCTGGTTTCTATTTTGGGCCAGAGTAGGAGTGTCCTTAATTGGGTTCTCCAAGAAATCCTAGGTACAGATTCTCTTTGGACTCTAATAGAGGTTTTCACACCAAACAGGAGAGATGCACGTCCACTGAGGAAGAACTGAAAGCTGCAGTCCTACCCTTGCCATTATGTGGGTCTATTTAGTTCACATATTTCAAGTTCTGTAAGGAGATAGTCAGCCTAGTGAGTGTTTACATCCACTTATGATGATGATGATGATCAGCCGCGCTGCTCGGCTTGCGGGATCTTAGTTCCCCGATCAGGGATTGAACCCAGGCCCTCGGCAGTGAAAGTGAAGAGTCCTAACCACTGGACTGCCGGGGAATTCCCTACATCCATTTAAAATCCCAGGATTTTAGTAGTTTTTAGTGGATCTCAAAGTGTGTTTCTTGGAACTCTGAGGTTGCATAGCATTTAAAATAGTATATTTACCCATGATGAGACTTCGGTGGAATTAGGTGGATTCAAAATGGTCACCTTGGGTGTTTCATAGTGGTGAGACGTTTTCCTTGGCTGCTAAATTTTTTATTAATGCAAAATGGAAAAGTTCAGAAATATTATTTATACTTTATTTGTTCAAGTCAGTTTCAAAACTGGGGGGAAATTGGAATGAACCAGAATGAGAGGCAGAAGATAACAAATATAAATACCTCCCTCTCTTGACCCTGACTACCCCTACACACAAACGCACGCACGCACGCATTATAACTAGATTAGGTGCCCGAGAGAGTGCTCTCTCTACCCCTTCTCGTCTCTGTCAAAAACATTTAATATACAATATTGTCAAGGGCATTTGGCTCTGAGTTTCTCAAAGACAGGGATTGTTTGGTATTCTTTTTAGTATCCCCAGTGCCTGTCAACAGTAATTGCTCGATAAATAATTGAACTCAACTCAATGGACGTTCCTTGCCCTCAAGAAAGTTATGGTCTAGTGGAGGGAGGAATCATGTGCACAGCCAACAGATGTACTCATGAGCCATGATGGAGGTATATGAGTAGCAGGGCAACATTATGATTAATTGGATCTAATTTGCAGATTAAGGAAGGTTCTGGCAGAGCAGAGGGGCATTCTGGGCAAAGGGGAAAGAGGAGTGAGCAACAGTATTGGAACCGTAACCTTTGGGGATGAAGGCCAGTTAGTCGTTCAGTGTGACTGGAGTAGAGGCTGTGTGGAGGGTAGAAAGAGATAAAGATAGAAAAGTAAGTAAGGGCCAGACTGGCCTAGAATGCCCTGCTGAGGAGCTGGCCTCTATTGCTACATGGTCAAGGGCTAGAGAAGGGTTTTGATGCGAAGTCACAGATCAGGGCTGTTGTAAAATAATCTCTTAGCAGCAGTGTGTGGGCAGGGTGGAGCTTTACTATGTATATAGTCCAGACCAGAGGCGATATGGTCTGAAGTAGACTTGTTACCCCTGATGTGTTCTCCCACCCTCCTTGCCATGGGATGCAGAGCCTAGAGCAGGAAGTGGCTCAAGAAGAAGGAACAAGCCAGGCCCTGAAAGAGGAGGCCCAAAGGAGGGAGACAGCCCTGCAGCAGCTGCGCACAGCTGTGAAAGAGGTGAGCAGCAACAGCTAGGCCTCTTGGTACTGTCTTTACAAACCTGATTTCTCTGTATCCTCCTGATCCCTTCTCCCACAGGAGCCCCCACGTTTGGGAGGTCCCTGCTAAGCTTTTTTGGCAGAGGAGTAAGAAGGGACATTGCATCATCCTTTATATTAAAGGTCCTAAGCCTTTGAGTGGCCATAATTACCCAGGAATGCTTTTTGGATATGGACGATCACTCTCTCTTATTTTGTATTCCCACAGCCACAGGTTTGTGGGGTTGGGGATGAAGGGTTCAAGAAGATTGAAGGTATGGTGATCCTCATGGAGTAAACAGAGTTGTTGGCAGGGGGCGGCCAAGGTCACTGCCCAAGTGCTGAGGAAGGAGTCTCCCAGAACTAGGATTGTCTTATGGCCCAGTGTGGGTGAAGGGTGGGGACTGGAGGAGAAAGTCTATTCAGTGTCTTTAAAACAGAATAGAGGTAGGAAGGGAAGGAGTGTGCATTAAGCTGTTCTGGGAAAGGGAGGGAAAGAGACACAGACGTGAATAGCTGGTCTCTGTAGTGAAGCCTGACTCCACTGAGGTGAAGGATTGAAAAGGCAGGACACGTTTCAGCACTATGTCCTCCAGGTCCTCAGCTTCTTCAGCCCCGCCTCGTCCCTACCCACCCAGTGGCCACTAGCTGTCTTGTTGTCTTTCTTGCCTGCTTTATTCCTCTGACACACTCTGATCCGGCTGGCTGGTGGCCACTTTTGTCAGGGTGGCAGGGAGAGATTGAAACCAGTGTCTCCTCAGATTTCACAGTTCACGTTAAACCTTCTCTGATAGCCTGGCTAACAGAGTTGGCTGAGGGACTGGCTTCAGATAGAGTTCCGAGGGGCGGGAGTATCTTCTCTGGTTCCTGAACAGAAACCTGGAGGCTGCTGACTCAGTCTGCTGGGGTGCAGTTTCCCCTCCAATGCTGCAGCCCTGTGGGCCCAACCTGCCTGCAGGAGGAACTAGGCCTGATATTGAGGGGGAAGAGGGGAGTGCAAGGAGGGGGGACATCGCCTTTGACTCATAGCTTCCCCTCCACACACATATATACATATATCCACACTCATGCACAGATACTCTGCTTTTCCCTGGGCCTGGGTTAATGTGCTCGCTTCTCTGTCTGCTCAGCTTTCAGTACAGAACCAGGACCTCATTGAGAAGAATCTGACGCTCCAAGAACACCTGCGCCAGGCCCAATCAGGGTCCCCATCTTCATCAGACACGGCCCAGCTGGCATTTGAGCTGCATCAGGAGTTGGCCCGTTGCCTTCAAGATCTGCAGGCTGTCTGTAGCATTGTGACCCAGAGGGCCCAGGGTCATGACCCCAGTCTCTCCCTGCTCCTGGGCATTCACTGTGAGTCCTCAGGCCAGTCTGGGACCCAGGAAAGAGTGGCTTTCATTCTCCTCTCACCCCTATCCACCTTTCCCATCATTACTGGTAATGTGTGAACTGGGCTCCATAGACCTGGTCACCACCCTCTGCGAGCTTATGTGTTTTGCAAAGTAGACGTTCAGTAAATCTGTTTTGGAAACAGGCATCCTTATGGGGTACCTGGGTGAAGGACAAACACAAACGTGGCCCTTAGGCAGCAAGATTTCAGCCCATTATTCCTAGGTGCTTTTTAAAAAGTGCCATGTTCCAAGACCACAGGCCTTATGGCACTGCATATCCATACTGCGCTTTCCACAGGAAAGTGTCTCCTGAGTGATTTACTAATAATCTCTCGAAATGCTCTCCTCCCCAGCTACACAGCACGCAGGGACTCAGCTAGATTTTCAGAAGCCGGATGTGATCAGGAGGAAACTAGAAGAGGTTCAACAGCTACGCCGTGACATCGAGGACTTAAGGACCACCATGTCAGACAGATACGCCCAGGACATGGGAGAAAACTGTGTCACACAGTGAGGAATGCTGGGGGTGGGACAGGCTGTATTCCCCAAGGGAGAATCTGGTCTGCTGAGAGCCCGGTCCAGCAGGTCCTGCCCTGACAATCTCTTGCCTCCTGTCTGCTGCTATTCCCAGAGAGAAGGGATGGAGGGGAGGTATGAGCTGCATCTGGGGCCAAGGGCTGATTAGAGAATTTTGTTTGCCCTGCCCCACTCTGGCTTTGCCTTGTTGGATTGCATTTGTCCTGTCATCCTGATTCACCCTTTGAGGGTGAGTTAATAATTAACTTTTGCAGGTAGACTGGGAAGTCCTCGCAGACTGTTCCCAGTTGCAGGCTGACGTCAAAGGCAAGCAGGCTGCTTACCTCCTTTCTCCATCCTTTGGGATGGCTCCACATTCATTCCCACTCCATACCTTGGTCGTGCTGATGCCCAGAGTTCCTTAGAGGGGCTAGGAAAGGCTGAGTACCAGTAACAATGGCCATTTGAGAATTCTCAGGCCCCATGTGCCAGCCTTCCTGGGACCTGAGCTGGCTCTGGGTTTTCCTAGGCCCAGTCCCACTGCTTCTTCCTCAGGGCTCTTGTTCTCATAGATGCCTCAGGGTGATCTATTCCTTAGCAAAGTACTAACTAGAATTGGGAGCCCAGGGATTATAACCAGGGCTTCTTCATCTGTGCTACCATGCCCGTTTACAGGAGACCCCACTCTAGTTGCCCTGTGCCCTTGGGGCCCTGGTCGTGTGGTTAGCACAGCCCTTTCTCCTTTGTTCTCAGGCTGGCCAGGTAGCCCCCTTGAGTGCAAACTCACTCCTCTATGGTTCTGGGTTTGGGCAGGATTTTCCCCCAGGATACCACAGGGCAACTATCAAGCTGCTCACCCCCTTCCCCCCGGGGCTGGGGCCAGTGCT
The DNA here is from genome assembly GCF_003031525.2 of Neophocaena asiaeorientalis asiaeorientalis. NCBI lineage: Eukaryota > Metazoa > Chordata > Mammalia > Artiodactyla > Phocoenidae > Neophocaena > Neophocaena asiaeorientalis. The sequence goes on from NW_020175402.1 coordinate 4,364,958, forward strand.
TGGCCTTCTGATTTGTGCCTCTCTTGTGTTTGGGATTGGGGGTCCTTTCCCTTTCCTGCTCTGGGCTCCTTGAGAGTTCAGAGTACCCAGTACAGGTCAGCTTTAAGGTACAACTTTCAGTGTTTTTCGTTGTTTCTCCGGGGCCTTTGGACCCTCTGCTTTCTGGTTTCTCTTGCCTCCTCGTTGAGGGAGCATCTCGTAGTTGTTTGTATCTGGTTGTTGGGCCAGCCCCGGGCCTCCTCTAGATCTGGAGCCAGGCCAAGCCAGGCTGTGTGTGGGGAAGGGGGAGCACCGAGTAGTTCAGGAGTCCAGAGCCAGCCATTGGGAGATTCTTGCTAAGCTTTGGGCTGGCAGGGCAGCATCCTGGACCTCACTCCTGGCCTGAATGAGACTCCTTCATAAGTGTTTTTACAAGTTTGTGTTTTATTTATGGAGTGACTTATCCCTTCCATTCAGAGCAGCCCCACCCAGCCATCCCCTCAGCCTCTGGGCTCCTGCCTCCTAAAGGCAGAGCTGCCTGGTTGGTCTCCACCCTGTATTGGCAGCCCAGCCACCATGCTCACGGGTATTTTTCCTCATAAAGTTTATAAGCAGTTATTTATATGAATCCTTGTTATGTCAACTGGTTTGTATTGCCTATTTTGATTACAAAATAAAAATTTAACAGACTCCTCGGTTTACCATTGCTTTCCATCACCATCAGCTCGTACTCCACCCCTCACTTTGGCTTGTTGGAGCCAAAGCCTGGGTGTTTAGCCAAGTTCTCCAAACAGCAGCAAGGAGGGAACTTTGGCAGGTCCAGCCTCAAGTCTGTTTCTACCACTTCTGCTCCTCTGTCTTTCTGTGGGGACAGATAAGGTCTCTTCCCACAGCACTTTCTGTTGGGTGAAGCTGCCCTGAGTCACAGAGCAAGTTTGTCATTGAGTTTCAGTAGTCCTCTGAGGAGGAAGTCTTTGCCTGTGGGTTGCTATAAGGAAGTGGCTTCCCCAGGGCAAGGCAGGACTCTGTGTTTGCCTCCAGGAGCTAGGGTTGTCTTCCTGGGCTGTTCTCGGAGCCCTGGACCTGGGAGGACTAATGAGGGGTGTCATGTCCAACCCCAGACAGATGGCTGGGGGTCCAATGTTGGGCTGGTTGCTTCCTCTGCACCCTGTGCCATCTTCTGCGAGGAGTTGGGGTGGGGCTGGGGCCACCCCAAGACCAGCAGTGTATCTTTAACAAGGGCCCAGACTCTCAGGAGTCCTGACACCAACCTCTACCTCCACCCAGTCCAGAACTAGCAACCTCTTTCATACCTTGGCCTCCATCTGGCTCTGTGGGGGTGTGGCCCCGTCTCCTGGCACCACCCTCACTTGTCTAAACCTGCCGATCTGAGCGGAGATGAACTCGGGAAATCTCTAATCAGAGGCCCTCCGTGCTGTGGTGTGCCGCGGGGTTAGCTATGTGTGGGTGGCCCCTGGGGCAGTGTGTGCGTGTTGTGGTCGGGGGGCATCCCGTGAAGCGAAGCTCCCTAGCGGGGGAACTTCAGGTTTGAAAACAGCCCAAGACTTCAAAGCCCGGAGCGGAGCAGCGCCGTCGTGTAACCGGCGGTGGGCAGTTAGTTGGGTGCAGCAAACCCGCGCGAGGCTGAAGGGGAGGCCTCTGCCAAACCCTCACCCACGCCCTCCCTGGCCCTTCCTGCCGTCAGCTCGCTCCCCAGCCTCACACTGTCAGCCCCAGCTCGGAGGGCTGAAAAGGGCGGCCCTGCGTGGGACAGGGGTCCTCGGTGCGCCCGGTCCCCAAGGGGGGTGGGAGGGGGCCCGGCGCTGCGTGGGGCGGGGTCGCGCAGGCCCCGCCCCGGCCGCGCGCCTGTCCGTGCCGCCCATTGGTCCCGAGAGCTATGACTCGCGGGCTGAGCAGGAAGGAAACCGCTCCCGAGCGCGGCGGCCTCGTCTCCAGGCCGTGCAGCTGCTGCCACCGCTACCCCGTCTGCCTGTCGGCCCGTCGGCCCATCCGCAGCATGAGCGGCCTGCGCGTTTACAGCACGTCGGTCACCGGCTCCCGCGAAGTGAGTGCGCGCCCTGGGGTAGAGCGCTGGTGGTGGTCCTGTTGCTCTGGACCCGGCGCCTGGGACCCGCCCCCAGGGCGGGGGCGGCGAGGTGCTGGACACGGCCTCCTGAGTTGGGTGGGGGCAGGCTCCTTGGCCCCATCCTAAACACCTCCTTCGGGCATCCTGGGTCGTCTGCACACCCACTACCAGGCTGAGCCTCGACCATGTCCTTATCTTGCCCTTCTTCTCTTCCACTGTGTGTGTTTGTGTGTGTGTACCTGGGGGCGGAGGTGGCGCCTTACCCGTCTCCACCCAGGCCTGCCCTGCTTTCTCTTTGCCGAGCTCCTGGCTCTCCCCACCCTTAATTTATCTCACTTATGTTCACTCTGACTCCCCTCCTCATGGTTGGTGGTCCCGCTCTCCTTCCACACCACCACAATCCTGACTCCTCCTCCCAACTCCTAGTGGCCAGAACCCTCCCCTAGGGCGTGGAGCGGGACAGGGGGACAAAAGCTCCTGCCCACACTCCCTTTTTCTCTGCCCAGGGTTCCTTCCATAAACCCTCCAGTCTGCTCACTAACCCCTGCCCGCCCTTTGCCCCCAGATCAAGTCCCAGCAGAGCGAGGTGACCCGCATCCTGGATGGGAAGCGCATCCAGTACCAGCTAGTGGACATCTCCCAAGACAACGCCCTGCGGGATGAGATGCGAGCCCTGGCGGGCAACCCCAAGGCCACCCCACCCCAGATTGTCAACGGGGACCAGTACTGTGGGGTATGGGCCTGGGGGTTGGGGATGGAGGGAGTGTTGTAGGAGGATACCAGCCAGAGTCAGACCTGAGACAAAGCACCAGCACTCAGGTGACCACCTCTTGTCCCCTCCCCCAGGACTATGAGCTCTTCGTGGAGGCTGTGGAGCAAAACACACTGCAGGAGTTCCTGAAACTGGCCTGAGCCGAGTCAGCCCCCTGGACTCCGTCACCACGTTCCCCCCGGCCATCACCCATGAAGGACCTTGTGACAACTCCGTTATTCCTAACCTTCCGACCTTGGAGCCCCTCCCCCCAACCCAAGACCTACGGCCTCCCCTCTCTAACTGTAGCTCCCTCTCCTCTATTCAAAAGCAACATTCCTTACCCACTAGACTCAGAAATTGTCTTAAGCAACAGCCCAAGTGCTGGTTGTCCTCAGCCTGGCCCTGAGGCTGCCACCCTGCCTGGCACTGGCTGATAGGCACCTTTGTTGGTTCCATTAGCCAGGGCTCTGCCAAAGGCCCCGCAATCCCCATACGGGAGCACCGCAGAAACAATTAAATGTTCCATTCCATTGGCATCGTGTCTTTGTCTGGTGTGGCGTGCACATCCTGGGTCCCTGCTCTGAGCAAGTCTGGGAGATGCGATTGTGCTGAGGCTGTGCTCCCGTGCGGCACCTCTGCGTGCGATTGACAGTGCGTGTGTTTGGATATATGTCCAGCACACACATACCTGTGTGGTTTCTAGAGCGTGTGGGTGGGTCACCCTCCAGTGCACATGCATGTGATGGTGTCCATCACCCTGGTGTATACTGCACGTTTGCATGCCAGTCAGTAACGCGGCTGTGCCTCGTGGCCACCTGCCTGTGTCCCGACAGCTCGGCTAGGCGTGGGTGTGTCATGGAAGTGGGTGCCCAGATGCAGTTCTGTCAGCGTTGGGGCAGTGGCTTTGATGCATAGTGCTGAAGTGTCCCCACGTGCTTGTGGCCCTGCGCGTGTCTGTGCGCAGGGATCTGCACACTGGCACAAGAGGCGCTGGGCTGGGGCGGGCCCTCTCTCCCCTGGAGCAGCTTAGCCCTTCTGAGCAGAAAGAGGAACCTAGAGGACAAAGACCCAGCGGCCAGGCCCGCCAGCTGGGGCTCAAGTTACAGAGGGGCGGCTCGGCGCCGCCCCCTCCTCAGCGGAGCTAGTGCTGCTGGGCTGCCCTGCCAAGAGAGCCTCGCAGAGCAGCCGTTGTTGGGGTGGGTGCTTTATTCGGGGCCGGGGGCGGGCAGCGGAGCCCGGCGCGCCCGAAGCAGCAGCGTGGCGTTGGGCACCAGGCCCACGGCCTGCAGCGTGAGAGCGTCATTGTGGTAGACTGTGGGCGGGAACGTACTGAAGATCTCGAAGGTGGTGGCCTCCACGGCCCTGGGGACAGGGAAGAACGAATCAGGCCGGGTCGTGGGGCCAGAGCCCCGCTGCGGCCGCCAGCTGAGCCCCGCGCCCACCTGGCCTGTGCAAGCAGGGTGCGCACATCACCGACTGTGTCCTCCGGCCGCATCAGCAGCAGGAAGGCCTGCTCGCCATTCTCAGACTTGATGCGCAGCGTGGAGAGCGCGGGCACGGGTGACTCCGGAGACTCCTGGCTCCTGCGGGCCCAGAGGCCGTCAATACCCCCTGGTAGCCCAGTCCCAGGGTCCTCACCTCTCCACTCTGCCCTCACCTCTCACGCTCAGCAGCCAAGGCAGGCGTCTCCACCACGATCTCCTGGATCTGGACACGCAATGGGCAGCAGTTCTGGGAGGCATCGATGGAGTGGACAGAGCCCTGGGCCCTGCCAGTCACACTCTCCCCCCAACCCCCACAGGGGACTTCTCCTGACCAGGGATGGATGAGACCAGTGAGCCAAAGCGGGAGGGGGTATTCTGTGTAAATGGGGGCCCAAGGAGAGGAAACAGAAGGGAAGCTTTGGGAGGTAGCCCCATCGTTCCCTTCCCTCATTCTAGTGGGGGAGACAGAACCCCACACAGAGACCAGGCTGGGTGCCTAACCTAGCATGGGTCAGGGAAGGCTTCCCTGGGGAAATGACACCCGAGATGTGACTGAAGGATGAAGAGGAGTCCTTAGAAATGGGATGGGGGGCAAGGATATTCCAGAGAGCATAGGTCAGGGAAGACTTCTGAGAAGAGGTGATGTATTTGAGAAAGTGTCAGCATTCATGTGGCTGAAGCTGGGAATCAGGTTGGACTGGAAAAAAGAAAAGGTTAGAGGTGGGAAGAGGACCAGAAAGGAATGACAGGCCTTACCTAAGAACCACTGAAGGGTTTCAACAGGGAAGAGCCAAGATCCAATTTGCATTTTTAAGAGAGCACAGAGGCTGCTGGGGGAGGATGGCTGGCAGGGCGGGAGTGGAAGTGGGAGGCCAGTGAGGGGCCACTGCAGTTGTCTGGGAGACACTCTGGAGCCTAGGCTAGGATGGTGGGCGGGGGGAATGGAGAGAAGAGATGGATTCGGGAGCAGTTCTGGGGGTAGACAGATCTGACGGGACTTGGCCACGTGTGGTGAAGGCAGAGTCCTGGGAAAGGGGTTTGGTGTCTTTCACAGGTGGAGACGAGGGCGGAGTAGCAGGATAGTAAGGAGAGAGGATGATGAGTCCTGTGAAGGCCAGGAAGGTGTATTTCGGTCTGGACCTCAAGAGGGTGGCCTGAACTTGGGCTCACCCCCAACCTAGACTCCCCTGACTTTCCCACTCTTACAGCCACACACTCCTGCGTTGGCCAGTTGCTCTCTGGTCCCAGCTCAGAGAGACCAGGAGACAGTCCTGAGAGCTCACCAGCTCCATCGTTTCCAGGAGACAGGGGAACAGCTCTGAGGAACTCATCTCTCCATCCAGGCCATCCTCAGGGGCCCTCAAGCCTGAGCCTCCAGGTAAGCCGCTGCTCCGGTAGGCTGGGCCAGGGTTGATGGTAAAGCCGCCCCCCCCCGCCCCCC
>NW_020175402.1:4370718-4383457 GCF_003031525.2 Neophocaena asiaeorientalis asiaeorientalis
CAATAAGGCTGGGGGAGCCAGGGCTGGCCTCACCTTCAGGGTGTCCCGGATGGGGCCTCGAATGTCAATCACCTCGCCTTGTCGGATCACTAATTTGGGCAGCCTGTTCAGAAACTTCTCGGCGATCATCCTGGAGCCTGCAGAGAGGGCATTGGGAGCCTTGGCCGGGGCAGAGACTGTGTGTGATGGTGGAGGAGGCTACCTGGAGCTTGTCCTGCACAGTGCCCCCACCACCTGGCTCAGCCTCAGGGCCGAGCTCACCTGGGTGCTCCATCCTGTCCAAGGGCTTTCGAATCCTCTGCCAGCCTACCACTCGGCCCTCGCCTGGGAACGGGTCCAGCCCATTCTCTGGGTAGACCTGATTGCGCAGGTCACTCACCTGTCAAGAAGGAAGGGAAACAGCGGCTGGCACATCTCTTCAGCCCTGAGCTCCATGCCCACCCCCACTTGCCCAAACAGAGGCCCCAGGAATAGGCCCAAGGGATGGTCTGATGCAATCCCCATTTTACAGATGAGGAAACCGAGGCCCTGGGAAAGAGCAGGAGAGCTGCAGTTCATGCTGCTCCCACCCACCTGAGCCCTGCTCTTCCTGCAAGCTCCCCTCATCACTCCAGCTGGAGCCACAGTACTGACATCCTCTTCAGAGTCCCTCTCGGGAGCAGACCAGGAGGGGAGGGATGAGGATGTTAGGAGAGGGCAAAGCCCTGCTTGGCATGAACTACCTCAAACACCCCTGGTCGTGACTCACGCTATTTTCCAAGCCATGGTGGCACACACCCCCTCACATGCTCTCACTGTGGAACTAACGCACCACCCTCTGGGACACAGCCTCATGTGCTCCCATCACAGCACCCTCATCTCACTGCCGACTGCCCCCACAGCAGGGGGCCGGCTCCATCTCAAGTCCTTTAGTCCCAACGTTTGCCCCCCAATGGCACTACCTTCCACCCCAACCAGGAGGCTCCAGGAGCCTCTGGGGGGAGCCAGGACAGTTTTGCGTGGACTCCTCACGTTCCCCAGGCTGTCCAGGTGTCCTGAATGCTGGGGAGGAGGGGCAGTGGTGCCACGCAGCTGAGGGCTCTGCTTTCAGGATGCCAGAAGGGGGCGCTGCCTGCTGTTCAGCTACATGCCTTCCCCACTGCTGATGCGGCAAGTATGGCCACGGCAGCCTTCCCGCTCCCTTCCCAGCCCCGTTTCAGGCTCACCCTCCTTCTGGAGGTCATCAGACTGGGGTCTCTGAGGTGGGGCAGTGCCCCTAGGTGATGCCTGAGGAAGCATTCCCACCCCCTCCAAAATCCCCACACTGGGAGTGAGTGGTTTAAGGAGAGCCCATCACCTTAAAGGGGACCCCGTCAGGGTACAGCCGCTGGAGCTCTGACGGGAAGAAGCCATCCAATATGTCTCGGAGGCAGCGCTGCAGGGGGAGAGGTAGGGTGAGGCCTGGCTGGACCTGTGCAGTGCCCTACACGCTGCTTCCTGTCTAGATGGCAGGCTCTGGGCCCCGGGATCATGGGGCCAGTTACTCTCTGGATCAGACTCTGGAAACAGAGTCCCAGGACATGGTTGGGGCGGGGAGGGCGGTTCTGGAGGTTCTGCATGAGCCTGGGTGCTGGCGGTGAGCTGGGCCCATCATCTCCAACTAATGGTGAGCAGGGGGTGGGCCACCACAGTGGCCTGAGGGTGCACAGGCCTGTCTCCCCCCACCCCGTCACTCCTACCTGTGTGGAGGGATCGTGGAAGGGCCGGAAGGGCCCATCGAACATCACGATGCCATTCCGGTAGAGCTCCAGTGGGATGGGCTCAAGGACACCGTGTGGCACTCTGCTGGGCATTGGTGATTGCTGGGTGTCACTGTCTACCGCCAGCTCACTGAGATCCTTCAGGCTAGCCAGCAGCCTGTCAAAGTCTACCTCGGGGGGTACCAGTGAGTCTCCTGGCAAAGAGGATTGACACCCATGAGCCTCTCTTCATGGCTGCTGTGCGCTCCAGATCCCTGGCTTCCACAGCCCCTTCCTATGCTGGGCAGGGGCCTTAGCATCTCTTTAAGTGACCACCTGGGGAGGAGGAAGGACAGCTAACACTAGATAATAATAATAGCTGTCTTTTAGTGAGCATTTACTTTGTGCTAGGGGTTTAACATCTATTATCCCATTCTTTCTTCATACCAACCCTATGCTGTAGGGACTATAAACATCCCCATTTTCCATATTAGGAAACTAAGGGTTAGAGGTTAATGGCTGGCCTAGGGACACACACAGTAAGTGGCAAGAGCGGGATCAGATCCCAGATCAGATGTGCCAGGCACTGTGTTAGCAGCTGAAAGGCACAGTGCAGAGTTCCCAGCTGTCTGGGCTCAAATTCCAGCTCCTCCACTTCTACCTGTGTGACTTTGGTCAAGTCATTTAACGCTCCGCACCACAGCATTCTCTTCTAGAAGGTGACGATGATAGGATCAGGATGGCTGTGAGGGTCCAAGATGACCACGTAAGAATTCCAGCAAGCATGTGTCTGTGTTAGTTATCGTTGCCAGCTCTACCATGCACAAATGGACCTCAGGCCAACCCAGAGGCCACGCAGCAGGGGTTATTTATCTCCATTCTACACATGAGGAAACAGGCCCCCAGAGATGAAAAATGATTTGCCTCAGGCCACCTGGCAAGTTAGAAGAGGGGATTGACCCTGGAGTCTGTTCTTTCCACCCATCTGCACCATCAGGAGAGAGAGGTGAGGGTCGGGACACCTGCTGGACAGGACATGGGAGACCTTGGGTTGCACATGTATTTGGCCTCCTCTTCTGACAAATGTGTTGTCCATAGAGCTGTTCATAAGGTTCACGGGGTGCAGGTGGGGTGATGAGGCAGCCAAGACAGATGCCAGAGCAGAAAGGATACAGGGCAGGTGGGGTGCTGCTGGGGGACAGGTCAGGAGCTTGTTCTCAGTCCTGAAGGGATCTTGCCCCGAACTAAGTCATCTACTAGGGTGTAACCCTATAAAACACTGGTGACTTTCTGGGCCTTCTTGGAAGCTGTTTTTCACCAGGACAGCCAGGCTGAGGCAGGATGTGGGTCAGGACTCTGGGGACCCAATTCCTTTCCCCACAGTGGTGCAGTGGCTGTACCGGGGAAGTACAGATGTGGGCGGCCCTGTTTCCTGTTGCCTTTGTGGCTGCTGAAACGGTAGGCCCCAGCTGGCCTTCCCTTCTCCCCTACATCTCCTACTGCTGCAGGGGCTGCACCTGCGCCCCCCTCTTCCTGGGGTCCCCTGGAGTCCCTGAGAGTCCCAAGAAAAACTCACAGAACATCCTGGATATCCCTGGTATGAGCCAGAACAATATCGAGACACTATTTTCCTTTAACAGCTAACTAAGTACTTTCAGAACACCCAGGTAAACCCGAAAATAACAGCAGAAAAGCTCATCACTGTCAACATCCGCCCCCACCCTATATTCTTACAGATGGAAAGTGAGGCCTAGAAAGTCACATGACTTGGCCAAGGCAGGCCACATAGCACGGCCAACAGGATGACTCAGATGCGCACGGACTGCTAATCCAGCTGCCTCCTGGGGCCTGGGCTTTTTCAGGGAGCTGAGGTGTCGACAGGGGAAGGGGCAGGTGGAAACCCAGGGGAGGATGCCAAGAAGCAATGAAAGAGAAAAGAAAAGTTGGCGGAGAAAATCAGCCCGGAAGGCTCTCAGCCAGGGCTCGGGGGTGGAGAAGTGAAAGCAGGGTGGGCCTGGCAGGTACCAGATGCAGCAGAACGGAGGTGACATAAGGGGCCCGGGAGAAGGAACCGCCGCTCTGGACAAACCAGGGCTACGAGAATAAGGCAGGAAGAGCCTGGCGTCGCCACCTCACAGCCAGGAGTGCTCAACAGAAGCCTGGCCCCGTGCAGCTGCGTCACATGGGATGAGGCAGGTCAGAGGTCAAGTGAGGCATTTCCTCTCTGAGCCGCAGCTTTCTTTTCCAGGGAATGGGTAGATAATAGAAATCTTCATCCTGCCCGCAAGATCCAGGGGTGAACTGACTGTGATGATGACTCAGCGTTTACTATGCCAAGCATCAAGAGGCAGGTCTTCCTTCTCCCATTTTACAGATGAGGAAACTGGGCCTTGTAAGGTGACATGCCCCGGGTCACGCAGCTTGCAGGGCCCAGGTGACTCTAAGCCTCTGTCCTCAGCGACCACGCAGGCTTGCCTCTCAGTGTTGGCTCTTCAGATACTGCTCACTGGGGCTCCTTTCCAAGGAGGGGCACAGTGCAGGGAGATCATCTCTGAGGCCTCATCCAACTTTTGAGAGCCCATGATTTTATTTAAAAGGGAGTGAACAGGCATGGAGATCAAGCTCCTTGGCCCAACTCCCAAGACCCTCAGAGCCCTGGCTCCCCAGCCTGCCCTCAACAAGCTCCCCCACTCACACTCTGAAGCCGTACAGCCCGGGCTACCACTTCCAAGCTGTGTGACCCCGGGCACATGGGCCAACATCTCTGGGCCTCAGCTTCCTCTTCTATAAAATGAAGATAATAACAGCCCCACTTTACAGGGTTGCTGTGAGGCTCACAGGAAGTGCCTGGCAGACAGAGCTGTTGTTGTCACTAACACCCCACCCTCTTGACCATCACAGGGCTCAGGTGCCCTCTCACCACCTCCGTGGAGAAGCCTTGCCCGGAGCCCCTGCCCCTGAGCCTGGGCCTCTGTTCCTCCTGGGTTTCTGGAGCCCTTGGGCCCACTCCTGGCCCTCATCACAGGCTGCTGTCATTTTGTTTGCTTATTGGTCTTTCCAGCTACACCGGTCACTCCCTGAACACAGGCAAGAGCAGCCAGCCCTGGGCCTGGCCCACAGTGGGTGCCCAAGACGCACTGGATCCGTCCCTCCACCCCACCACCCCGCCATCCAGCAAGTACGTCCGCAGCGCCCGTGCCCTGCCAGGCTCTGAGCAGCATGGCCACGCCCATGCCCAGAGTCCTGCCCTCCTCAGGCTCATACTTGAATGAAGGAGACAGGGTGACAAAGAGTGACAGTTGCATGTGTTAAGTGCCACTGTGGGGTCGCAGGGCCCAGAGGAGGGCCAGACCCTGCCCCTAGCGCAGCTGAGTGGTGAGCCTGCCCTGGGCTGGCCCCTCGCACCCTCACCGGGAGGACAACCTGCTGCTGTGAAATCCCGGCAGTGTCCGACGTGCGCCAGCAGGCCCGTCCCAGCACCGCAGGCGAAGGCTGTTGAAAGGAAACAGACCCGCTATTTCCACCCACCTGCACGCCGGGCCCTGCTCTGGGGACTTCACCTACATTCACTCTGCTCTTCAGAGGAGCCGGCGGGGAGAAAACGGGCTCCGAGAGTCTGGTCACCGCCAGGGTGACCAAGGGGGGCCTTGTGACTCGGCAGGAGCTGACTTCTGCCTGTGACTCGGCAGGAGCTGACTTCTCTGGCCCTCGCTTTGATCATCGTGCTGCTTTTCCCCACCTCATCCTGTACAGAGGATCGTCCCGGCGGGCTCTGACCATCCAAGCCAAGGGCAACCAGGCAATGCCTGCGAATCACCTGCCTGTGCACGTGCCCTGGCCTTCGGGTCGAGCCCTGTGCTGGCACTCTGGAGCACAGCAGGGGCGGGGCAGTAGATGGACATGGTCATCATTCACTGACCGCATGTCCGCCTGAGAGAACACTCCACGTACTCCACACTGTGGTATTCAGTGCTCTCAGTTCAGGGCCTAGGGGTCAATCGTACCATTTCCTCACCTCACAGATGAGGATGTGGACTCAGAGGTGAGGCAGGTTCCCCACACAGGGTACGATCTGACCCAGGCCCCCCCTCTTCAGCCAGAGCCTTTAAGGCTTTCACTGCAACGCAGAGCCCCTAACTACGCGCCCGGGGCAGCTGCAGGGCGGCACAGCGCCTGGCGCCGAACAGGCACTCCACGCACATGTGCTAGAGCAGGTGGGGTTTGAGCTGAGCTTCACAGGAGGGGAGAAAAGGGGGCAAGGCACTTGGGGGACACAGCACAGGACTGAGCTAGTGGGAGGGTGGGTGGCAGGAGTCCAGCCTGCCTGGGGTCTAGGCCAGGCCAGTTCCAGGGGCCCAAGGGCAGCCCAGGGACAGCCCATGGAGGAGTCAGGCTGGCTTCCTGAGCAGGGGAGGGAAGAGGCTCCCACACAGATGCCAGAGCCTGGGCTTGGGGAAAAGGGTTGGGGAGGTGGGCGCTGGGAGTGGGAAGGGGAGATGTAGAGAGAGGGCAGGGACTTGATAAGGTGATAGGACCAGAGCCGGAACTGTCCCTTTCATGTCTCCGCATACCCTGAAGCACCTGGCACGGCATCCTGTTTGCTACTCAACATACTGGTGGGAAGGGGTGAATGATCTGGCCTGAGGCCAAGCCCTTGCAAGGCTTCCTCTCCCCTGAACCCCTTCATGGGCCCAACTGACCCTCCTCCCTAAGAGTCCCAGGCTCTAGAATGTTTGAATCAGCCCCAGTCTGCCTAATACAGATGCCCCAGCTCACCAATCCACTGGCCTGCTGCCCCAGGGCCTGTGGGGAGTGGTACCCAACAGAGGGAGATCCAGAGAAACAAGCCAGAGCATCAGGGTCAGCCAGAGGCTGGCTTCATGGACCCAAGGGCCCTTGGGGCAGGGGCAGGTTGGCACATGGGGACAAGGCCATAGGGAGAGGAAGGGAAAAAGCCAGGAAAGGGGGGTGGGCAGTCCCAGGAGGAAAAGCTGCTAGAAATGAAAAACATGTTGTTCATCTGTCAGAAGAGCTAAACTGAGCCCACTCCATGTTGAAGAATCAAAAGGCAAAAGAAGAAAAAGACACAAATCAGGAATTGTGGCCAGGCTTTAGAACAAGTGGCTTGAGAACAGCCATACTCTGAGCAAAAAAAAACAACACAGAGCAGTTGGGGGCTGCTCTCTTTTTGGGAGGAGAGGGTGGAATCCACAGAACCAGGTCCAGAAACCAGCTGTCTGGTCTCACCCCTTCCCCAAAGAAGCAGGAAGGGCCCCACTGACCAGAAGGAAGTCTGCCCTCCAACTAGTCAGCAAGGCCACATGAGGCCTGAGCCCAGCTCACCACACAGGGGCAGTGAGTGTGTGTGTGAGTGCGTGCGTGCGTGCGTGTGTGTGTCCGTAGTGCCAGCAGGCCTCTGGCCCTGGACCCCAGGAAGGGACATCCTTGCAGCTTCTGGCTGTTGCCTACCAGGGTCTCGCCTCTCACCCAGGGAGAACTTCCCATAGCACTCAGCCCAGGGTTCAGCCCCTGGCATGGCCCAGCTGCCATACAGCTCCCCAGCTTTGCCGTGTCCTAAATGGGACGTCTTCCCCGACAGCCGTGCTCCCCAGGGTCATCCCAGGTTCCTCCCACCCCCTCCCTAATGTTCGAGCAATTGCCAAGGCCATGGATTCCCCTCCTAAATCTCTCTGCTCTGCCCCTTCTCACCAGCCCCACCAGTATCACCCTTATGCTGGGCGTCATCTCATCTTTGGCCTGGATGACTGTAACCGTCTCCCAGTGGGCTCCCAGCCTTAAGTCTTGCCCCCTTCACTCAAAAGACTGCTTAAGTGCCTCAGTTTCCCCATCTGTAAAATGGAATAACCCCTGGCCTGTGCCAAGGCTATTTGTGAAAATGCTTTAAAAGGGGCAAATATGGTGCAAATGGGAAGTGATGTTTTTGAAACAAGGGTGAGGGGGTTTTCCCCTGAGATTTAGGGGGATCTAGCCAATGTGCAGCAGGTGGGACTCTCATGTTTTCAGTCTGGGTTTTTACCCAGCAGGAAACTTATGAAATTAAGAAAGTACAGTGGTCTTCCAAACAGTCCCCTGGGAGCCAAGCTCATGTTCCCATGAGACTGCCACTGCCTTCTGACGGTGGAAAACAATGAGAGTTCCCATTTGTGGGGCTGATGACATGCGAGGTCAGTGCTAGGTGTTGCGTCCAACCCACTGACTCGTAGTAAATGGGAAAGAATACACACCCATCTACTGATGAGGAACTGAAGGCTCAGAGAACGGAACTCGAGTACCCAAGTCACACCTGGGTTAGGCGGTGGTGATGAGGACCCAGCTGTGACCAACAGAGCCTGGAGAACTACCTTCCAGGCAATGACCTCCATTCTTTGAAGAGAATGGACCCAGCTTTCAGAAGTGGCCAGTTCTGGGACTTCCCTGGTGGCGCAGTGGTTAAGAATCTGCCTGCCAATGCAGAGGACACGGGTTCGATCCCCGGTCTGGGAAGATCCCACGTGCCGCAGAGCAACTAAGCCCATGTGCCACAACTGAGCCTGCGCTCTAAAATCTGCGAGCCACAACTACTGAGCCCGCGAGCCACTACTGAAGCCCGCCCGCTACAGAGCCCGTGCTCCGCAACAAGAGAAGCCACCACAATCAGAAGCCCACGCACCACATCGAAGAGTAGCCCCTGCTCGCCACAACGCAACTAGAGAAAGCCCGCACACAGCAACGAAGACCCAATGCAGCCAAAAAAAAAAAAAAAAGTATATATATAAAGGAAGTAGCCAGTTCTATGGCCCCAAATCTCTGGAGTGCATCCCTCGGGATATTAGCAGTTGAGTTAAAAATAAAATGTAGTGGAGGCCCAGAGATGCAGGTAGATTTCAATAGTTTGCTACAAATGAACCTGGAAAGGGAGTCCACAGAGGGGACCAAGCCCCTGGCCTGAGGGCCAGCTTCCAAAGCAGGGGGATTGCTTCTAAAGGCCACAGCTTTTAAATGGGTGACATTTTGTAAACTATGGTGCCTGAGACAAATGAGGTCTTGTTACGTTTTGTATCCCTGGGCCCCTGGAGCCTTAGAAAGATGAGCAAGCAGAGTCCAGGGTTAGGTGGTCAGGGATGGAGGCTGAAGCCTTTCCCTCCTGCTCCTGTGTCAGTGGCAAGCTGTGGGAGGCCTTGGGGCACCTTGTGCTGGGAGAAGGGGCATGAATGAGCTGGCCTCTGGACAGCTGTGGGCCATCGGGAGCTGTAGGGGAATTCCCTTTGCAGGAGGGCCCGGGGTGGACCCCGACTTTACCTGGCTTCCAGAACTTCTTGGCTGTCATCCAGTCCCTCTCGCCATCCTCCGAGTCCTCCTCATGCATGGGCTCACCCACCCACTGCAGGCCGTAGTCACCGAGGAACCGCTGTGGGGAGAGAAGAGGGAGATGTCGGGGGCACTGTCAGCTCAGCCCCTTCCAGGGGAAAAGGCGGCATCAGCCCAGCCCCCAGCCTCAGGCCTCCGCTCCCAGCCCACTGGATGGGGCGATGGGCCCAGGGGTCTTGGCCACTTCCTGGCTGTGGCCTTGGGAAGCCACCTCACCTCCCAGAGCCTCAGGCTTCTCCTTGTAAAATGAAGCTTGTGAGGACTCACTAAGGTAATTCACATAATGTCCTTAGCACAGGGCCTGGCACAAGTAGGAACTCGCGTAAGTCAGCCATTATGGCGGCGGGGAGCCATGTGGGTCTGGCCCGAGGGGGAGGAGAGGAAGGGACACCTGCTCTGCAGGTCTGAGAGGACATGTCCCCCCACATGTCCCACATGTGGCCTCTCTAGGGCTGGCCGCCCAGCGCCTTTGCCACAGGAAAACTTCCGAGTTGTCTATGCTTCCTGTTGCTGCTTCCTCACCTTCACTCCTTCCCTCAACCCACTCCAGCCCGGCTTCCATCTCCACAACTGACTGCAACTGCTAACAAGCAGCCATCCGCAACCTGCCTGCTGCCTAACCCAGCGGGCACACTTCTGCCATCATCTCTTGCAACATATGTTCTTCTTTTTCAGTTTCAAATTTCTAGCCATCTACACTTAGATGTCCAACAGGCACCTCAAAATGAACTTGGCCCAAACAGTCATGCCTCCCTGCTCCCACCTCCCAAGGCGTGGAGTGGCCCATGTCCCAGCTAGTCTCTAATGTGTTACCCTTTTAAATATTTCACCATACTCCGTACTTGTGTCTCTTCCTGTGTACTTGTTTATGTGTGTCCCCTCTAGACTGTCAGTGCCATGAGGGCAGGGACCCTCTCTGCATCCCAGTGCCTGGCAGGGTGCTGGGCACACAGGAGATACTTTGTCTGAGTTTGCTAAATTAACGAAGCAATACACGTGTGAACGTGAATGTGGGAGCCCCAATGCCCTCTGCCCTGAGGGGGCAGTCCTGACTCCTGTGGCAGCTGCTCAGAGAAGCCCCACGGGGCTCAGGGAGGAGCTGTTTACCCACAGCCCCGGGGTATGCACAGGCCTGGGTGGGAAGGGCCCTCAGCTGCAGCTGCTGCTTGGGGGTTTGCGTCTGTGGTCTTAAATTAGGTTGGGTCTTTGGAAAGCAACTCGGTGTGGAGAGGGAGAGGTTAGAACCCCAGAAGGAGCTTCTGGTGGGGCCGGTGAGGCAGTGGGGGGCCCTGACGATGTATGCATGCCTAGGACCCTCCCTTGAGCCTGGGGTCCCTCCAGCTCAAGCCTTGCTGTGTGAACGATGGCAACAAAGGTGACACTGGGTGAGTGAGATGCCACGTCCAGACGCAGGGAATGGCCATGATCAATGCAGTAAACACGCACGGCCAGGCCCCTACCAGGTCCTGGGCGCGCAGCAACGAGCAGGAGAAAAGTGCTCCCTCCCTCGTTCCCTCGTGGGGTCCACGGTCCCCAGAGGAAGAGAGAGTGGAGCACCTGCCCTGGTCACAGGTGAAGGGGGTCCCCTGGGAAAGGGCTCCCACCTTGACTTGAGACTGAGGATCAGTGAAAACTCGCCAGGGGAAGGTAGAAAAAAATTTCAGGTGGAAGGAACAACACGGACCAAGGTCCTGAGGTGGGAAAGAGCTTGATGTGGTCAAAGAAGCAGAGGCAGGTCCCCGTGGCTGGAGGGGAGAGTAGTTCAAGCCGACACTGAGGAAGGGGGAAGGGCTAGCCCAAGCCTGAAATGGGATGGGGGGTGCCCCAGGCCCCTGTGTGGGATGTGCGGTGAGGAGACCCCAGAGAGGTGGGCTCTGACCCAGTCCCTGGGGGCAGACAGCCCTGGGCCGGCACCTCCCTCACCTCCATCTCCCCGACCTGCCGCTGCAGCTGCGCGCATGTGGTCTCCAGCTCCTCCTGCCGCTGCAGGGTCACCGTGCCTTCAGGAAAAGACGGGCAGGGGTTCCTGTGCCCGCCGCATGGAGGCTGCCAGGCCACTTCTGGCCATGACAAGAGCTTTGGCCTGAGGGTCATCTGGAGAAGCTGCTCCACGAGAACTCGAGGGATCCCCGGAGAAGCACCTCGTGGCCTCTCGCCCTGACCTTGAGAGGGGACGCCCTGACTCTCGGGAGGCTGCCAGCCCACCGAGCGAGGCTCCTGACGGGGCTGCCTTTCCTCCAGGCTTTGGCTGGCAGGCCCTGTGCTCAGGGCTGGGCTAGGGCTGCGCTCGGGGGACTCAGTCCCACACAGAAGGGCACCGCCCTGGGTGTCACTGCTCCTCTCTGGGCTCCATTGCCCAGACTCCATCACAGGACTCAGTTTGATGCTCTCGGAGCCCTGATACCCAGAGGTCGCTGGCCCAGGGGGTACAAAGGGGGGCTGACCAGCCCACAGAGGGCCTCTTACCCTGGTGCTCCTGGAGGGTCTCCACCAGCTCCTCCAAGGCCCGTATCTTCTGATCCTGCAGCAACGAGACAGGAGGGGAGCAGACCTGGTGGTTCCCAGAGCCCAAGGGAGCCCCTTCCAGATGGGAAGACCCGGCTTAAAGCCCCTGCCCCGCTCTGGCACTGCTCCGGTGCTCAGATGGCCCTTGTGGTCCCACTGAGGTGGGGGCAGGGGGTGGGCACCCCCAAGTGCCCAGCACTCAGCAGCCACTGCTGCCACCCAATCTGAGGTCTACGGGCCTTGCTCAGATGTGGAGAAGACCCCTAGCCTCTCTGCTCAGGTCACAGGGACCCAGGTCAGTCCCGGGCCAGACCTGGCCCTCGAGTTGGGCAGTTTGGTCAAGGAGATGGTTCTAGAACCCATCCACCATGGTCTATTGCAATAGTAGCCTCACTGGCCTCCCCAGCCCAGGCCCTTCCACCCCTCAGACCAGACCCTGGCCCTCTCCCCGCTGGGGCCCCACCTTGGAGAGCATCTCATCCGCCTGGGCCTTCACCTGCCGCTCCAGATCCTGCACTTTCGTCGCCATGGTGGCCATCAACTCCGAGTCGTGGTACACAGGGACTGCCAACCAGACAAAGTCCTAGAGCCTGGGCCTTGAGCTGAGGCTGAGGTATGGGGGTCCAGGGGAGGGGAGAGGTAGCGGGCTCCCCAGCAGCGGAAATAAGGGTGGTAACAACTGACGCCACCAAGATAATGGGGATGGTTCTACACACTCTTCATATGCCAGCTCTTCTGAGGAAATGAACTGTTTTGGGAAACTGAGGCACAGAGATTCTGTAATGCACCGAAGATGTATATATGAGGGAGTGGTACAATATACGGGTTCCATCACCTTGAAACGCTGTCAAAAAGTTGTTCATCCTTAGAACAACTATACTCCAATAAATATTAAAAAAGAAAATGTTCACTCTCAGTTGAATCACTCCTCTAATCTCGCCCCTAATTCACAGGAAATACGGTGGATAGAGGAGCAAGTTAAACAGCACCAGACAAATCACTATGGGGGACATCCTGCGGGACAATTAGCCCGGACGCTTCAAAAAGTGTCATTTTTTTAAAGAGGCAGGGATTCTGCTCTAAAGAAGTACAACCATCAAATGCAGTGCATGACCCTCAATTAGAACCTAAATCGGGGGGGGGGGGGG
>NW_020175402.1:4383543-4410855 GCF_003031525.2 Neophocaena asiaeorientalis asiaeorientalis
GAAGCTATGAGAGATATTTTGGAACACTGGGATGTTAGAGAGAGTTACTGGATTGTTCATATTCTTAGGTGAGATCACAGCATCGTGGTTATGTACTTCCTTACTCCTAGAAGATGCAAAGGGAAGTATTTAGAGCTGAAATGTCATGATATCTGCAACTGATTTCTAAATGGCTCATCCAAAAAATACATTTGTGTTCATAACATATGTGTATATGGATAGAAAGCAAATATGGCAAGATGTCACTAACTGTTGAACCTAGGCTGAGGACGTATGAGTGTTTGCTGTACTATTATTTCAACTTTGCTGTTTGCTGACAAATTTTCAAGCTAAAACATTTGTGAAAGAAAACAAGAGAGACACATGGGAAGAAACAGGCCCCCTTCTTCCCCTGGATGTTGTCTCTCTCTGTGTGAAGCCGGAAGTATTGCTGTAACCACGTGACCATGCGGAGCTGACAGGCCCAAGGATGGTTCAGTGCAAAGCTGGAGAAACCTGAACTTCTGACAATGTCTTTGAGTTGTTGTCTCCCTAGGACTTCTTGGTATGTGGGATAATAAAGCCCCCTGATGTTCCTTGGTTGAATCAGGGTTTTCGCTGACTTTAGTCAAAAGCTTCTTAACTGATATATAGACATTTGGCAACTGTCAGCACACGGATGACAGCACGTGTTTGAGGCAGAGTGGAGAGAGAGAGGAGACCCCAGGCAGGAGGAACATCACATGGAAAAGCTGGAGCTGGCAGGGAGCCGAGAGGGGAGAGCCTAGGAGGCAGGAGGATGGCAGGGAGGCTGTGTTATGGAGGCCAAGAGCCCGGGGTGTCCTGAGAAGAGGGATCAGGGAACTGTGTAGAATGTTTCCCTGCAGAGAAGTGAGACAGGACAGGCAAGCCCTTGACTGTGAGCTTGGCAGGGGCAGCCCCTGGCTGAGAGTGGGCTGAGGGGTGGTGGCAGGGGAGAGGCAGAGAGACCTGGGGAACAGCCAGTTTCTGTGGTTGCTGTTGAAAGCATCCCCCCTGGGGTGATGGAGATCCTGGCTTTGTGACCGAATGGCTGTGGGGCCAGGCTCTTCCGGTCTCCTTTTCCACCTCAACCCCTCCCTACCTGTACAGGAGAGGGGGAATTCGGTGGAGGATCAGAGACCGAGAGACAGAAACGGAGACAGAGAGACAGGAAGCTGCTTACCCAAGATATCACAGCTAGTGGAAAACTCTCACCTCATCCCCAGCTCCCCCAGACTCCCAGCTCAGACCCTGCCCCTGCCCAGTGCACCACACAGCTCACCCTGCCAGACCATGAGTCCCCTGTGCCCAGGACTGCTCAGTCCTACCTCCTCTGGGAAGCCGCCCCAGTGAGCCCCATCCTACTTTGGGCACCTCCACGATTGCAGTGTTGCCACAGCCCTTTGCGGATGGTGTGGGTCAGGCTAGGGGGACTGTCTAGGGGACTTTGGCCTTGTCCAGAGCCCTGCGGAAGCAGGAAGTAGATGCCCGGAGGCTGAGCTTCCCCCTCAGGCCCTTCATTCCTCTTGGACCCTGAATCCTAGAGCCACTGACATCACTCTTGATGGGGATTCCAGCCAGGTGTACTCCAGAGGTGCCAGCCACAGCCCGCCCTGGGGCTTTGCCAGACCTCCTGAGCTAACGGCCGGACCTGTGTGTGGCTTCACGCCAAGCCAGGCTCTGAACAGGTCTGGGGTACAGGCCCAGGGCCACAGTCAGCCAGGAGTAGAAGCAGCTGCCTCTGACCCAGCAGGTGGGAGAAGGTGCCATGCCTCTCAGGGCCTCCCTTTCCCCGGGGCCTCTCCTGCTGCCAGGGACACAGACCCCTTCGGGCCTCTGCACTCACCTTGCCTAGTCACAGGGACACCTATGCCACCATAGCAGGAAGGAACAGAGATCCTTTCTTCTGAGCCGTGCGCGTCATTCAGCACGTCCACCTCATCTTCTGCAGACAGGGATGCCCAGGTCACTGCTCTGGGGCTGAAGCCCAGGCGAAACGGGGGCCCTGGGCCCTGGTCAAGATGAAGTGGCCTGTTCTCTGTCCCCCCAGCATATGAGGATAGAAAACTTGGGACGCTGGAGAGCAAGGATCCAACCAGAACAGGCCTCTTCTTGGAGTTCTCCCAACCTGGCTCCCTGGGGGGACCTGGGTGGCCAATGCCGGCACCGCGGTGGGGGCTAAAGGAGGGCTGGGATGCAAAGGTCTGAGCCTGCGGGAGGCAGGGCAGCAACATGAGGACTGGGCTTCAGGGAGAAAAGGCTGTAACGGGCTGCAGGTGGCTGTCGGAGAAGGAGGGCTGGGGTCTGCCCCCCTCATGGCCCACCCCACGGTGAGTGGAGGGGTTCAAATATTAGTGATGACATCTCCACTAAGGGTGTGGGGTGTCCAAATCCGAGAGCTGCAGACAGCACTGCAGTTGGCCAGCCACTCTGGCTGACGGGAGTTCATCACGCTCTTTCTCTCCATCCGCCCAACTGCAAGGACATAAGGAGGACACGAGGGCAGAGCCCACACTTACCATTTCCGTACATTTTTATCCCTCGCCTCCTGGGAATGGGGCAGGAAGAAGAAGGAAGACAGACAAGTTAGGACCCCCTGGATTGCCTTCGGGGGAGGCTCTGGCACCAGGTCCCCCATCAATCCTAAAGAAAGTGTCTCCTGAGGACATCCACCCCCAAATCCCATCCCGGCCCAGGGGTGAGCCAAGGGGCAGGCTTCAGGGTGTCCGACTCCTCCCAACAAAGAAGGATGGTGAAGAGCTGAAGGGAAGAGCCTTGGAGAAAAGATTACAAGAGTCCCCAAGCCCAGGAGCCCAGCCCCAGCTCTGCCCTGAAATGGCTGCAGGACCCCAGGCCTGTCACTTAACCTCTCTGGACTTCCTTGGCCATGATGCAAATGACTCAAAGTGGGCTTCAGAAGAGCAAGGAGAGAGGTAAAAAATGCTTTGAAAAGATGAAACTGATAGATGAACAAACAGGATTCTCTTCACTGAGAGCCCAGCACGTGGTCGGGCCTGGAACAGGTGGGCCATCAGTGTTTGAAGAACTAATTCATGACCAATGAATAAACAGATGGATGCCGAGCCACCCCACTAAATGGCACAGCCCAGTGTGTGCTCAGACACATGGAGAGCCTCCCGGAAGAAGGTTCGAGAAAGATAAGGTGATCAGAGAGAGATACATAACTTCTTATCGTTTTCCTCAGGACACTAGGAGTCAATCTCCTAGTCCACGGGAGGGGCCGGGAGGAGGCAGGGGCATGGACACAAAGATCCCACGAGGCCAACTCCTTACCCCTGATTCACAGGCTCCGAATGCAGAGGCACTCGCCGGGTCTTGCCAAGGGAAGCCAAAGGTGAGCTCATAATTCTACTTCTAGTCTCTAGCTGTCAGGAACTCCCTGAGAAGAAAGAAGTCAGCCCTTGGGGACAGTCACTCAGGACCAGGGAGCGGCCTGAAACTTCCTCTGCCCTGGCTACTTTTCCCAGGAGGGAGCACTGTCCAGGGAGTGGCACCCCTCACTTCTTCCTACTGCCTCTGCAGAAGTTTCTGGAAGCGGCCTGGCCTCGGGATCCCTATGCTTGATGTCCACTGCTCCGCTGGATATCCAGCTCTCTGCTCTGCTCTTGGAGGTCTCTGACCTAGCAGTGCTTGGGAAAGGGCGATGGGGGTAGGATGGGGTGCAGAGGTGGGCCGGAAGCCTGGGACTTCCCCAGACTTCAAGCCCTGGCACAAGACTACCCAGCAGGCCTGGGGCTTCTGTCTATCTACCAAGGAGCTGGTCACCACGCCCAGGCGTCCCCTTCCCTCCTACCAGAACCAGGGGCCACCTCCAACTTCTCAGAGCCAGAGAGGGGCAACCCCAAGGCAGGATTCTACCAAGACACCACCTGCATGGCAGGGAGGTCAAGAGCCCAGACCCTGGATAGGTTCTGCCATTCCAGTATAGCCTGTGCCTCAGTTTCCTTTAGCGTGAAGTGGGGATGGTAATAGTACCAGCTAGGTAGGGGTAACACACGTAAAGCACCTAGCCCAGTGAAACGCTCAAAGGAATTACTCAAAAATGTGAATTGTGGCTGCTGCTGTTATTGGCACATAGAAGGCCCTCATAAATGCTGATTTCCCTTCCTTTCCTCTTCCTTCTGGAAAGATGAATGAACATCAGGGATGCAGTTAACGGTCACTACTCTACTCAGTGAATTAAATATCACATGGCTAATGTCTAGAAATCGAAGAATCAAACGACCTCCATCAGGGCCTGAATCAAGTCTTCCGTTCCACTTTGGAGATGTGTGGCCCTGGCCTCCACCAGCCCCTGAATCTGCCCAGCAAGGGGACCTGCATCACCAGGAGGCAGCTCCCTTGGTCTTAATTCTGGAGTTTGGGACTCATGCCCCACCCCTTTCTCAGAGGTGCCCTCCAAGGACAAGGTCCAGAGTTTCCTGATCTCCATCATCCGGAATCCAGCCTCCCAAACCTGCCCCCAGCCTGCCTGGTTCCTGCCGTCTTGTCCGGGCATCCTCAGGGTATGTGTGGCCAAGTGTGGCGGCCCCTGTGGCTCCCTTCACCAGTCTCCACACACTGCCAGAGGAATCTTCTTAAACCCAAAGCTGACATGTCACTTCCCTGCTCAATACTCCCAGTGGCTCCTTCTCACCCACAGAAAAAAAAATCAAAATTCCTTAACATGGATGATCTGGTCGCTGCCTGTGTCTCTGGACCTCACCCATCATCACCCACGGTCCCCCCGCATCCCACCCTCCACTTGAGCCACTCTGAACTGTCGGCCCTGAAATGCACCAGGGCTTTCTTTGCACACATGGCTCCTCAGGCCTGGAACCCGATCCCCCAAAATGGTCTCCCTACTCCTACCCACACCCTTCCCTTGGCTGGCTAACTCCTTTTCTTTTTCTTTCTTTTTTTTTTTTTTGCTTTTATTTAGTTATATTTTAACTTTTTACTTTAAAATTATTATAGATTCACAGGTAATTAGGACAATAGTAGAGAGGTCTGGTGTATCCTTCACAGTTTTCCCCAACAGTCACATTTTACATGACTATTGTACACAGTATCAAAATCAGGAAATTGACATTGTATAATCTGTATGTGTCATTCTATGCCATTTCATCCCCTGTATAGACTCTGTGTAACCACCACTGCAATCAATATATGTACAGAGGACTTCCCTGGTGGTGCAGTGGTTAAGAATCTGCCTGCTAATGCAGGCGACACAGGTTCAAGCCCTGGTCTGGGAAGATCCCACATGCTGTGAAGCAAATAAGCCCATGCGCCACAACTACTGAGCCTGTGCTCTGGAGCCCGTGAGCCACAACTACTGAGCCCACGTGCCACAACTACTGAAGCCTGCGTGCCTAGAGCCCGTGCTCCACAACAAAGAGAAGCCACGGCAATGAGAAGCCCACGCGCCGCAACTAGAGAAAGCCCGCACACAGCAACAAAGACCCAACGCAGCCAAAAATAAATAAATTTATATTAAAAAACGATATGTACAGAACTATTCCATCACCACAAAGATCTCCCTTGTGCTACTCCTTTAACATCACACTCATCCTCTTCCTCAGCACTGTTCCTAACCCCTGGCAAGCACTACTCTGTTTCCCATCTCTATAATTTTCTTACTTCAAGAATGTTATATAAATGGAATCAAATAGCATGTGACCTTTTTTTAAAAAAAAAACAGCTTTATTGAAGTATAATTCACACACTTAACTCTTTTAAAAGTACACAATTCACTGGTTCTTAGTATATTCATAAATTCAGAGTTATGAAACCACCATCACAATCAGTTTTGGAACATTTTCATCACACTAAAAAGCCCCAGGCACTGTGCCTTTAGTAGCAAAAACAACCCTGCATGAACTCCCACCAGACCTGATTATCCCTCCTTTCTCCAAATTCTCATCACCATAATGACCCCTCAAAAGAAACTGGTCAAAAAGACAGAAATTAATAAGCATTGGCAAGGAAGAGGGGAAACTGGAACCTTTGTTGGAATGTAAAATGGTGCTGCTGCTGTAGAAAACAGTCTAGCAGTACCTCTAAAGGTTAAACAGAGTTATCTTATGGCCTCCATGCCTAGTTATATACCCAAGAGAAACGAAAACTTACATCCACACAAAAATCTGTATATCTGTTCATAAGCAGCATTACTCATAATAGCCAAAAAATGGAAACAACCCAAATGTTCATCAACCAGTGAATGGATAAACAAATGTGGTATACCCTTACAATGGAATATTATTTGGCAACAAAAAAGGAATGAAATACATACTACAATGTGAATGGACCTTGAAAACATTATGCCAAGGGAAAGAAGTCAGTCACAAAAGACCACCAATTGTTATGACTCCATTTATATAAAATGTCCAGAATGGGCAAATCCATAGAGACAAAGTAGGTTAGTGGTTGCCTAGGGTAGGAGGTGCTAAAGGGAGACGGGGAGGGTGTGGGTGGACTGCTAAAGGGTATAAGGTTTCCTTTTGGGCTGATGAAAATGTTCTAAAACTGATTGTGGTGAGGGCTGGGCAACTCTATGAATATACTAAAAACAATTGAAATTTACATTTTAAAGGGGTGAAGTATATAGTATGTGAATTTTATCTCAATAAAGCTATCACAGGAAAGAAAAGGACCTGGTCTCCAAACCAAAACCAACATCTTCCCTCAAAATAAGCTCCTCCCACTTCCCCCTTCTTAATGGGACCCCATCATCCAAACACAAAAATTTTCCCTCCTTCTTTCCCTCTTAATCCCATCAGTTACCAAATCCTGCAGGTTAAACTCTGCAAGTCTCTCACACATAGCTCCTCCTCTCCATGACCACTGTTGGCCATCCTAGTGGGACTCTCACTGCCCTTCTTTGGGGCTGTCACAATGGCCCCAAACTGACTTCCCCATTCCAGTCTCTCCAGGCCAATCCAACACACTGTCTTCAGATCCATTTTCCCATGGATTATAGGAGACCCGTGAGGACGACGATTGTATCTTCCTATCAGCCTGGGGACTCCTGAGCGCAGGGCTGTGTCTCCTGCCTCAGACCGAGGACCCTGAGGACAAAGCCACGTCTACTCCCTTCACTTTGGGGTCCTCCTGGGAGGACTCTGTCTTCCCCCTCAAGCCGGAGGCGGCTAAAGGTTAGGCTGTCTGCCTCTTAAGACTCAAGTTTTGAGAGGAAAGTTCTGTCTTATGCCTCTACATCTTTGGGAGTCAAATTTATCCCCCCACAGGTCCCAGCGCTCGCCAGCGCCGACAAGGGCCAGCAGGCTGTACACCTTCAACCCCTAAATCCCCAGCTGGAAGCGCTCACCACGTGACTTCTACCACCAGTCCCGCCCTAGGAGCCGCGTCACCGCCTCCCTTCCTCCACGCGTAGCCATGGTAGGCGGGGGCCCGAATCTGCTGCCAGGGCGCGGGGGGGTCTTCTGGGGGAGCCGGGCCGCGGGTCTCGCGTGTCCTCGAGGTTCTCGGGGTGAGGGCCCCAGCCTGTGTGTGTGTGGCTCCATGGGCAGAAAGGTCTAGGGCCGTGACTCACCACGCAGGGATGCAGAGCCGCCCGCGGCGCCGCCATCTTGTTGTTACACGGTTTCCCAGGCGACCAGGATCCGTGCGCTTCTCATTGGCTAATTCGAGGGGTGTCCCTGAGCAACCAGCAGGCAGCGGAGGCGGGTACAGCCGTCTGTACTCGAATTCTATTGGCCCACGGAGTCTCAATTCATCGCTGGATACTGCAAATCCCAGAATCCACCGCTCTGAGCGGACTCGGGGACTGGAGAAATGGAGGGCCCGTTCATGTCAACCCAAGGCACAGAAAGCGGAGAACCTGGGATAAGATTCACGAAGCTGCTGGAAGCTTCTGGACCTGCACGTGTAATCCCGACAATGCCACTGTTTTGCTAGATTGATTTTGGGAGAAATTACATTTATCCCTCTGAGCCTGTTTTTTCATCTGATCGGTACAGTACTAAGGGGGCAGTTCTTTTAAGCATGAATGGAAATGATGCAAGTACTTAATAAATGTTTCTTAAATCTGAATTTCTCTGCTAACTTCTTGACCAAACGGCGCCCTGAAGGGACGCTCATATTCTGTTTCCTTTGTGTGAAAATTTGGGTGAGACTCCCCCTGCCTTTGGATAAGACACTTTGTGTGATTTTGGGTGAAACACTTCCCCTCCTGAGCCTCACATGAAAAAAAAAAAGGTGTTGGATTAAAGCAACTAGAGAGGGCTTCCCTGGTGGCGCAGCGGTTGAGAGTCCGCCTGCCGATGCAGGGGACACGGGTTCATGCCCCGGTCCGGGAAGATCCCACATGCCGTGGAGCGGCTGGGCCCGTGAGCCATGGCCGCTGAGCCTGTGCGTTCGGAGCCTCTGCGCCGCGACGGGAGAGGCCACAACAGTGAGAGGCCCGCGTACCGAAAAAAACAAAAAACCAAAAAACTAGAGACAGTTTAGTTAAGAGCATGGACTTAGCTAAGCCTCTGGAGTCGTGGATCCTGACTTGTGTGTCCTTGGGCAAGTTCCTCACCTTAATTTCTTCTGTAAAATGGGGATAATACCCATCCCCACAGAGTTGCCATGAGAATTAAATGAGATAATGCATACAGAGTACCTGTCACAATACCCATACAGAATAAGTTTTCAAAACATTTCCTGCTTTTAACTAGCATTATCATCTCAGTCTTCCAGCTGTGATCTGGGAGTCTATGATTTCTGGCACCCACTTCCTTATGCCTTGGCTTAACCACCAAAGCCCTTTCTCTGTGTGTCTCAAACTGCACTTACTAATATTTTCCATTTGACCTTCTCGTCTACTGCATTTAGGGGAGGGCAGGCTCCTTGAGGCATTCTTTACACACCAATTGAAGACTGAAGGAAGCTACCAATTAATGAGTGTCTTGCAAGTGCCAGATGCCAAAATTATGAGCTTTACAGATGAGAAAACTGAAGCTCAGAGAAGTAAAGTGACTTACTCAAGACTATGCAGGTAGAAAGCAGAAAAGTGGATTCAAACCCAGAACTGTCTGCCTCCAGAATCTGTGCTCTTTCCAGAAGCTCCCACTTTAGTAAAACAGGCAGGCAAAGGTAAGCCAAGGTGCAGGTGGTACAGGTCCACGGCCAAGGGAAGGGTTCAGGTGGAAAGTGTGACTGGAAGTTGGAGGTGGGAGAGCTCTCTTGCCACTAAGCTGCTCCCAGAAAGTTCTCAGAGGCTTGAGATAGATGAGAAAGTTCGAGGTCATGCTGGGGCCAAGTGTTTTGGGGGGTTGGAGCCACAGTCAGGGGACTAGCAACCTTTTACTGTCACCTTGCTCATGTTCCTTCTGCTCTTAAAGATAAGCAAGGACCAACAGCAATGGGAGGCAGGGGGCTCTGGCCTCATGGGTCCTGGTGTGCCCGCTGCCTCCCACCTCAGCAAGACTGGGGAGTGAACTGGCATTTACCCAAGCATCAGAGTTTACAACATACCTCCCTCCTACCCAGGGCCGGAAGCATGGCCTGAGACTCTGCAGTAGGCAGACATTCAGCAAATATCTCGTTCCTGTGAGGGAGGTGGGAGCCCTCTAACCTGGCGGGCAGTTTATTATTATATATATATATTTTTTTTTGGGGGGGGGAGGCTGCGTTGGGTCTTCATTGCTGAGCACGGGCTTTCTCTAGTTGCGGCAAACGGGGGCTACTCTTCGTTGCGGTGCATGGGCTTCTCATTGCAGTGGCTTCTCTTGCTGTGGAGCACGGGATCTAGGTGCCTGGGCTTCGGCACTTGCAGCACGCAGGCTCAGTAGTTGTGGCACACGGATCCCAGAGCACACGGGCTTTGTTAGTTGTGGCACGTGGGCTCAATAGTTGTGGCGCACGGGCTTAGTTGCTCCACGGCATGTGGGATCTTCCCGGACCAGGGATCGAACCTGTGTCCCCTGCATTGGCAGGCACATTCTTAACCACTGCACTACCAGGGAAGTCCCCAGTTTATTATTTTTTAAAACACATTTATTGGGGGAAGTCAGGGCCTTATTATAAAAGTATACATTTTCATCATAGAAACTTGGAAAATAGTGATGGCCATCATTTATTGAGGAAATATTATGGGCCACCAATACTTAACAAGTCTACGGGACTGGGCTCTGTCACTTACTAGCTGGCTGTTTCTGCTCCAGCTACTCCACTGAGCCTCAGTTTCCATATCTGGAAAATAGAGATTCTAATAGAACCCACCTTGCATGATAACCCTTATCATGCAAATTAAATTTCTCATAATATTGTTATATTGTTTTTAAAAAGATGTTTTCCAAAAACAAAGTTATGAAAATGAAACAAGAGTCTAAGCTCGCCTAATAGTTATTTTTCTGACTTATATTTTTCTATCTCCCATCTTAGATGGTTCTGGAAATCTTTCCAAGGTCTCCAGACTTACATAAGATTTCAGTGTTAGGGATTTCCCTGGCCGTCCAGTGGTTAAGACTTTGCGCTTGTACTAGAGGGGCCACGGGTTTGATCCCTGGTCAGGGAACTAAGATCCCGCGTGCTGCCCAGTGCAGCCAAAAAAAAAAAAAAGATTTAAGTGTTAGAAGGACATTGGAGGAAAATTTGTCCAGCTTCCAAGCTCACCCAGGACTCCCTCTGGACTTCTGGGGTGGGGGCCACTTGGCCTCTTCTTGATTCCATCCTGGGGTGGATGCTCATTGCCTGACAATGGTGCAAAAGCCCTGGAATGCGAGGAGGGAGGCTCTTTCTGGGTCTGCTCCCCACCTGTGGGATGAGGAAGTAGAGGGTTACAGGGTTAGAGTGTTAGAGGGTTCTGGAGGCCTCTGTTCTTGAGAATAGAGTCCGCTTTGCTTCTAGGTCATTTCCTGAAAAACCCTTATCAGTTATGACCCCTTTGGGGCTAAAGAGTTTATCAACTCCTAGCAGCTCAGGAGGGAGAGGTAAATAATAATGGAGAAAGAGGTCCTCTCAGTTCAAGCATTCCTTCAGAATAAAAACCTGGCTATCTCTCCCACCTTCCCCCTCTTCTCCACCCACATCACAGGCGCCTTGGGTCAAGCCCTCCCTATATCCTGTTGACATTTAGGACCTTCATATTATGTGTCCTGCCCTTCACCCTTCTCAGTGTTCCAGAAACTGTCATGTTCTCTCCTATGTTGAGGCTTCTCCTTCCAATGGGAACATCCTCCTTTGCCTTTTTCCCCTGGGAAAATCCCCCTCCATCCTTCAAGAACTAGTTCAAATGTCCCCTCCTCCATGAATACCCCCACTCCCCCCAGATAGAATTACACTCTACATTCTAGTAGGCCTGCTGCCATTATAACATTCCTTATTCCTTTTTGTGATTTTTTTCTGTATGTGTCTCCTTCTTGGACTATGAACTCCTCAAGGGAAGGGATCTTTACTCATTCATCTTACCTGATACACAGTAGGTGTCAATAAATTGTCTGAAATGAATGGATGGGTGGATGGATGGATGAACAAACAGATGAAGATTTCCCTTGGAATGCTCTGTGGCGCTGTTGGATCACAGCCCTCTCTCAGTGGGGGTGAAAGCTGCAGGGCAGATCATACTGTAATATGTGCTGCAACCCCCTTCCTTTCTTCCCATCCTTGCTGTGTTCCATTCTGTCACTGAGCTCAAGTACATATTGAGTGCTTGCCCAGTGTGAGACTGTGCAAGGCCCTGGGAACAGTCATTAAAGAACACTGTGAAACTGGGACAGGGAGTGGTCTGAGGTGTTTTGCTCACCCAGGTCCCTCTCATTCTGCACAAACATTCCCTTTGAGTGGTCTTCCCTGAACACTAACCTACAATATGTCCTCTTCCCATTTCTCTTTTCTCACACCACCCTTTTGACTTCCTCACAGCATTTACTGAAATCTTAAATTACCATAATTTTTAATGTTTTCCCCCATTCAAATGTCAGTTCCATAATAACAGGGATTATGTCCTTTTTTTTCACTTCTGTAGCCCCAGTGTGTGCAGTACCTGGCACACAGCAGATACTTAACAACTATATTATGCTGTAGTATTTTAGTATCATTTTCTACTTCTCTAATTCTCTCTTCGTTTGTGTCTAATCTGATGTTAAAACTATCCACTGAGTTCTTAATTTCTATTATTGTATCTTTTAAAATTTATTAATTTATTTTTGGCTGTGTTGGGTCTTCGTTTCTGCGCGAGGGCTTTCTCTAGTTGTGGCAAGCGGGGGCCACTCTTCATCGCGGTGCGCGGGCCTCTCACTATCGCAGCCTCTCTTGTTGCGGAGCACAGGCTCCAGATGCGCAGGCTCAGTAGTTGTGGCTCACGGGCCCAGCTGCTCCGTGGCATGTGGGATCCTCCCAGACCAGGACTCGAACCCGTTTCCCCTGCATTAGCAGGCAGATTCTCAACCACTGTGCCACCAGGGAAGCCCTCTATTATTGTATTTTTAAGTTCTAGAATTTCCATTTGGTTCTTTTTTTTTAAAATAAATTTATTTTATTTATTTTTGGCTGTGTTGGGTCTTCATTGCTTTGTGTGGGCTTTCTCTAGTTGCGGTGGGTGGGGGCTACTCTTTGTTGCAGTGCACAGGCTTCTCATTGCTGTGGCTTCTCATTGTGGAGCATGGGGTCTAGGTGTGTGGGCTTCAGTAGTTGTGGCACGCGGGCTCAGTAGTTGTGGCTCACGGGCTCTAGAGCACAGGCTCAATAGTTGAGGCACACGGGCTTAGTTGCTCCATGGCATGTGGGATCTTCCCAGACCAGGGATTGAACCCATGTCCCCTGCATTGGCAGGCAGATTCTCAACCACTGCGCCACCAGGGAAGCCCCTCCATTTGGTTCTTTTCTATAATTTCTAGTTTGTGGTCTTGTCTTATATGTCTTTGAATACACTAAGCATTGTTATTTAAAAGTTTGGTTGATAATGCCATTATCTGGATCTTCTGTGTAATTGTTTCTATTATCTGTTGTTCCTCTTTGTTTTTTTCGAGGTGTTTTTTGGTTTTTGATCACGTTGTCTTCAGTTTCTATGACGGGCTGGGCTGTTGTTTCCTGTTTACTCTTACTCCTCAGGTGTAACCTTTCATGGTCCCAACCCAAAGCCTAGTGGAGGGTGGGGGAGTTTACCAGGGCCCCCATTTCTTAGTAGGTCTTGAACTACAGTTTTTCTCCTCCAGCCCCATAAATCTGTAGAAAGCTCTGCTCAGTTTCTCAGCTGTCTCTTCTGGAAGTGGCAAATACTTTTAGGGGAAAAGCAGTCCCAAAGGGCTCACCTCTTTGTTCCCCTTAATTCTTTTCTTCGTTGGTAACTCCCCAGTACTTAGTCTGCTATTGCCCCATAATAAGCATTTATTGACTGCATGAATACAGGTATGCACGGCTTGGAGGTGGGAGTGATCACCTTATATTCACCCATTCATTCAGCTAGCCTAACTGCCATATTCTGTTTTTTTGTTTTTATTCATTTATTTATCTATTTTTGGCTGTGTTGGACTTTCTTTAGTTGCAGTGAGTGGGGGCTACTCTTCGTTGAGGTGCGCGGGCTTCTCATTGTGGTGGCTTCTCTTTCTTGCTGAGCATGGGCTCTAGGCGCACGGGCTTCAGTAGCTGTGCCATGCGGGTTCAGTAGTTGTGGCGTGAGGGCTCTAGAGCGCAGGCTCAGTAGTTGTGGCACACGGGCTTAGTTGCTCGGCGGCATGTGGGATCTTCCCAGACCAGGGCTCGAACCCGTGTTCCCTGCCTTGGCGGGCGGATCCTTAACCACCGCGCCACCAGGGAAGTCCCATATTCTGTTTTCTGCTGAGTTAAAGAGGTGATGAGACCTAGAGGGACCTGGTGTTGGGTCAAACTACTAGACCATATTCTTAGCGGGCACAACCTTTAGTGCAGTGACCAAGAGAAGGAGCTCTTGGAACACTGAGGAACTCCCTCTCTTTGAAGGAGTTGTAGGGGGTGTGGATTGAGATTTCCCATCAAGTCAGGTTTGGAGAAGGTGTACAGTAGGACAGGGAAGTCAAGAAATAGACTAGGTTCTATCTCCAGCTCTGCCATTAACCTGCCCTTCTTGGGCCCTCAACTTTCCCATCTGTAAAATGGGGGTCTCTCTAAGCTCTTTAAGCTTTGCGACCAGGGTTCTGTCTATCCAGATGGTGTCAAGACAGAATCAAACTGCTCAGAGGGCAGGAGAGGAAAAGGTTTGAAGCCCCACTTCTCTCAGGTACTGACAGACTCCAGATATCCCTTCATGCCCCAAGTCCTGATGACCCTAAAAACCCTTCCAGCACCCAGGTCCCCCCACCACTAGCAGCTCAAGCTCAAATGACAGCAGAGACCCAGGACATGGAAAAGAAATTTCTCAGGTTTCTAAGAATATTTTTGCAAATATGAGCTTGGCATTTAAGTACCCTCACGAGAATCCACAGCATGGAGAAAGGGCATCCTGGCTGGCCCCAGGGTTTAGCCCACCTTAGCTGCCTCTTTGTAAGAAGGGAGAAGACTGCCCAGTATGATGGCGCAGAGCAATCTTGGACTTCAACATGGGCCTCTTGTCTCCTGGGCCAGTGCCCTTCTGGTATCCCTTCCTCACAGACTCTCATGAACCCCCAGAATCACCCACCCCAACAGGTGCACCAAAGGCAGCTGAGACTTGAACAAGAGGGTCAGGAAAGGCCTCTGGGGAAGGAGCTGATGGGGGTGGGCAGTGACAGGTAGTTGAGGGCTCCACCCACTTCCTTCCCTACCCACCTCCCCGGGGCGAGATTCCTACCCCTCTCTCACCATTTCCTGGCTTTCTCTCTCCAGCCTTGACTTTCAGTTCTTTTCTGTTTCTTTTTAGCCAGGGCTGGAGGCCCTAAAGGCCCACACAGGTTTTTCTGAGGCTTGATACATGAGACACAAAAGCATAGAAGGGAAGTGAGAGGTTTTATTTTTCTCACTATCTGGCATGCAAATGAGACATAGAATAGACTAAGGAAGGGAGAGTAAGTGGGGCTGGAGCTGGGCTGTAGAGCCGATCCCTGGGTCCTCCAGGAGGGAGCCAGTCAGGGAACCAAGACTTAATTGGTGACTTCTAGGAAAGCCCCAGAAGTTACATACATGGCTGCAGCTTCAGACATACCTGGATTCAATTACACATGAAACTGGCTCCAACTTTTATTACCTTGGACAAGTCACTTAATATCCAAGCCTCAGTTTCTTCATCAGGAAAATGGGGATAATTATGAAACCTACTGCAGAACCCCACTGAGAGAATAAAATGTATAAAGAATGGAGCACTGTCCAGGCACCTTTGTGATTCACCTCATCCCCCACCCCTGGCTAGAACTTCACAGCCACCCCACCCCAAACCCCTTCCCCAGCAGTTTATTAACTTCTCGACCCTCCACTAGCCCTCCTCCTATCCATCTGAGATTGACATACACAATCTGTTATTTTCTTCATCCAAATCACAAGATGCTAGGTCTTAATAAACTTCAGAAATAATCCGCTTCAGTCTTCTCACTTGAAATGCGAAACCTGAGGCCCAGGGGGAATGGGCTTACCTAGAAGCTAGGTTTCTGGATTCCTAACACAGTGCTCCTTTGTTTTCACAGGAATCTCCTCCCCCACCACCCCAAATTTTCATGCTCCCCAAGCCTTCATTCTGAACCTGTGGAACAGTCTACAACCTTATCCTGAAACCTAAATTTATCCCAGCCTTTTCTCTTTCAGCACCTATCCCCTGCCCCAATCTCCTTTTAATTATACTGTATTTAATTCTCTGGCAGCTCTTTTGTTAAAGGCTCAGAGACGGACAGTTTCTGGCCCAGGGTCTCGGAGTTGCTATGTGATTAAACCAAGATTCAATCCCCGCTATGCATGACTCCAAGCCCAGGGTTCTATTTACTGCCCCACAGGTGCCTCGTGGATGCCTACCTCCCATCCCCTGGGATGTGCCTCAGTCCCTCTCCAGAACCCGCCATCTGCCAGGGCTGTAGAACCTAGGGCCTGGCACGCTCCACCCCAAGGTCTGTAGAAAAGCAGTAGCACCCCACCCCACCCTGTAGGCCCTCCTTCCTCTCCCTCCACCCCGCCTCCCTGCCTCCTTCTCGTTCAAAAGCAGCCAAGCCAAAAGAGGCCTGCAGACAGCCCTGCGTTCATCTCCAAAAGCTGCTACAAAGAGGGCCATTGAGAGACTCCCAAGATGAAAGGCTTCCTCTTCCTCCTATTCACCATCAGCCTCTTGATTATGACTCAGGTAAGAGCAGCACCCCAGAGCCCCCAGCACCATCACCCAGGACTCCCCAGATCTGCCCGGCATGGAGGAGAGGGCATGTAGGCTCCTGGGCACCCAGCCTTCTTCCATGGGAGCAGAGGCTCCAGCAGGGGAACCATGGGCTCAGGGGGCCTGACTCCCAGCCTTCAGTCCGTCTGGTTGGGATCAGCCCGTTTGAGGGCTGCCCCTGAGCAGGACTGTCTCCTGTACCCGAGGCTGGGGAGCACTTACAGGGTACCAGGCATACTGAGGCACCCAAGGGGTGCTGTGGAATAACAGGGGATTAAGAGGCTTGGGAAGACAGCCCTGAGAGAGGATGGCATCAACCCACAGGGAACCTGGGGAAACGGTCCTATGGGAGGGGGCTGGGAAATGTTCAAATGGAGCCTGATCCGGTTCTGGAGGTGGCAGGAAACCCCCCGGGAGAGGCGCCCGCGCGTTTGGCAATGCTAAGATAGAAATCTCCCACTCCGGAAACAGGTAGAGTCTTGAGATCAACTGCTATTCCAAGAGGCAGCTTTGGCGGCATCTCACGTGTTAGTCGGTGTGGGACATGGGAACCGTCCAGTTTCGATCAGGAACAGCTTGATCAAGCATCGAGAACAGCTTAATCTCCATGAGGGGCAGTTCTAGTTGCAGCCTGATCAAGCATTGAGAACAGCTTGATCACCATCTGCTACCTTCTCAGGGGAGAAGTCACACCCTCCCCACCCACCTACACTTTGCCAGGTGCCTTCTCACCAGCCCTGTCTCATGTGACCCCCATGACTGTGACGGGCTCTTCTCCCCATTCGCAAGATGAAGAAACTGAGGTTCAGGGAGGCTCAGGCCCTGGACGGTCAAGGGCTGGGGCCACAGGCTCCCCTATCTCCTACATGCTGGAGGAGCTGGTGGTCTGGTGGACGTGAAAGGAAGGTTCTGTGGGACGTGGACCGGTAACTGCCTCTGACCCTGCCTGTGTTGAGGCAGGAAGCAGCCAACCATCCCCACAGGACCTTGTGGTAGAAGTTGTGGTCACTGGGGCAGGGAACTGAGAACTACTTGGGGTGGGGGAACTGTCTCTAAGCAACAAACACGAACTTCAACCCCCCATGAACTTGCTGTACTTCTCTTGCAGATACAAACTGGAGTCTTGGGAAACCAGACCACCACCCAGGAACCCGGGAATGGGGCCCCAGCCCTCGGCAGCCTGGGCGGCGGCAGCACCCTTGTCTTCTTGACTAACATCCTCATCCAGCTCTTCCACCTCAGATGAGGTGACACGCCCCAGCCCAGCCCTAGCCCCGTGCCCCAAGGACAGCTGCCACCATCACTAGCAAGAGAAGCCCCTCCCTGCCCCATCCTGGGGAGGGGCTGATGCTAGAGGTGAGCAGGTTGTGGGAATTGACACGTAGAGCCTGGGGGGCCATGGCTGACACAGCGAGATACTGACATGGAGGGGCAAGCACCACCCAGCCGGGGCTCAATAAAGTTGTCATGTACTTGGAGTGGGGTCCCGTGTGTGGTCACTGGACGTCACCAGGCCCAAAGAGCCAGGTCTGCAGCAGCACCAAGGGGCTACCTATAGCCCCATCAGCAGGCGAGGTGGCACCAGCGAGCTCGCACCTCACCTGCCTTGCGCTGAAGTCCACATGCGGAGGCCCTTCCCCTTCGAATCCCCTTGCAGGGACACGACGCGGAACCTGCCATCTTCACCCTCCCTTTAGTTGCATTTGCTTACCTGTCCCTGCGAGTTTGGGAATGATGGTCCCAGAGGACCCCACCCCCACACCCTCCCAGACCCTGGACATCCCCAGTTGCGGAGGCTCAGAGAGCCCCCCACTCCACTGCCTCGGTGTCCTCAGAATGACAGATTCAGAGAGAAGCACCCCCACACACACACCAGCCTATAGGGGTTCCCAGCCTCACAGCCATCCTCCTGTCTTCAAGTCCCCAACCACTGGGGACTGAAAAAGACGAAGAGGCCACTGTCCATTTCTTCCCTGCCTACCCATGGGCTGGGAAGGCAGGAAGGACAACCCTCCTGGGTGCGGGCTGGTGGAACTGGGAGCTGAAGAGTAGGAAGGGAACTCTGGAGAAGCCCCCAAGGGCCTCGACCATCTGCCTCTTCCTGGAGGGCGTTGGCCAAGGGGACAAGTGTCTACCAGACAAGTGTCTACCAGATTGAAAGACTATGTCCTGCGCTCTCTGAGCTGGGTTAGGGACCAAGACCCCCTGTTCTGGCTTCTTGGGGGCCAAACCTTTAGGACTTGAGACCAGAGTTGGGGGGAATTGAGAGGAGCCCGGGTGGGCAAGGCCCTTTGAGGTGTGGCTCCCACTTGCCTTTCCCATCCCGCCCACTGAGTCTGCATCTGCAAACTGCACTTCCCAGTTTCCGCCCCTGGACTTGTCTGCATCCCTCTGCCACCCTTTAGCCTGGCTGACTCCTTCTCATCCTCCACATCTTAGCTGAGGGTTCCCTCCTTCGAGCAGTGTTCCCTGCCCTGTGCCCCTAAAAGGTTTAGCCTCCTCCCCTGTGCATCCCTCCACTTCCATTCTCACCCAGTCACTGAGTGTATCACCGTTCCCATCGGGATCCTCCACTGGACTGTGAGTGGCTTGAGGGCGGGGACCAAGGGGCTTGGTTCATATTTGTGTCCCCACAGCCCAGTGCCAAACCTGGCTCAGAGCAGGACCTGAGAACACATCATTTGGGGTGACTGCATACAAGACCACACTCAGTGGTTAGCCTGGTCCCACTGTTCCCTCTGTGGCAGACGGGGGCCTTACCTGGGCCCCAGAACTGGAGCTGGGAGGGAAGAAGCCCACCTGAGTGCAGGCAAGTAAGAAGGCAGGTGAACAAATCTTCACTCCCATCCCCAAATACCAAGGTGCACAGAGATGAGGATACCTGGGAGCATATTATAAAAGTTTATGTTACAACAAAAAACCCTATAAAAACATTTCATCCCAGGGAGAGCCTCCAGGGCTGGGGGGTGGGGGGAGGTTCAAAGCACATGGACAGTCCAGATCTGGGACGCCCTGTCCTTGGCCAGCTCCCACAGCACTGCGTGGTCCCGGTCATAGCCCTGGCCACCTGGGGGAGGGGGTAAGAGATGGGGAGATGGTCAGAGAGAGCTGGGGACTCTGCTGCCTGCAGGGGCCTTCTCCCACACACATGCCCAACTTACCCTTCACATCTAGGATCCAGCCTTCAAACATCTGGCTGCAGATATGGCCTGATTCACTGATGCTCCACGTCTGGCGGGGCAGGCGGCTCTCAGCCCACAGCACTACCTTGGAGCCGGTGCTGGGGGTGCCAATCACCTGCAGGCTCATGGTGGGGGCCACCTGAGGCCCCAGGAGGTCGTCAGGCACTGGCCTTCCCCACAGAGACTCCACCAAACCCAAGACACCATTGACACACCCAGGTTTGAACCCTGGCTTGTATGGACTGTGACTCTGGGCAAATCTCCTAATCCTTCTGAGCTCTGGTTTCCTTGGGGACGGCTGTTGTGAGGGTTTAATGTGAGAAACCATAAAAGGGCTGGAAAAATACGAGCTCCTCCAGGAAGCCTTCCATGACTGACTCCTGAAGCGCAGGCTTTAGCAGCAGACAAGCTTCCACATACTTACTGGCTATGTGACTTTCAGCCAGTTACTTAACTTCTCTGTGCTCGTTTCCTCACCTATAAAATGGGAAGTATAATAGAACTTGCTCCCTAGTGCCCTCTAGGGATTACATGAGGCATTCACATGAAGAAACCTGCAAGGTGCCTCCCTGCAATGCCACCTTCTCAGGAAGGGCTCCCCTTGTCAGAGCTACTGATACTTCCTATTTTCCTTTCTTATTGTATTTTTCCTCTATTGCACTTTTTAACACCTAAGGTACTAAGATATTTTACTCATTTGTTTCTTTCTCTCCCCACTAGGATGCAAGCTTCAGGAGGGCAGGAGTTGTTTCTGTCTTCTCACTGTTATATTCCCAGCACCTAGAACAGGGCCTGGCACATAGCAGGTGCTCAGGAAATGTTTGTGGAGTAGATCTATCATTATTAATAGGCTCCAAATCTGTCACAGGATATCAGAGCTGAGTGGTCCCTTAGAAGCATCTGGTTCAACACTCTTGTTTTGCAGATGGGAGACAGGCCCAGAGAAGAGCCCAAAGTGCCCAGGGGTACACAGCCTGCATTCTCCACCTCCACCAGGGTCTTGGTGTTTGTGTATCTCTCTGTCTCTCTGGCCAAAGGCTGGGTCCTGTTCCTGACTGGGAACAGGCTAGGAGTCCCAAAGGTAGGCTTGTGAGGGTCTGGGGCCCTGGTGACCCTGTCCCAGTCCCTAAACTGGTACCTGGTTCTTCAGCAGCCCATCCTTGTAGTACCAGATACAGCTGCCTCCAGCTTGGGGCTCAGAGACCACCACGCGGCCCGCCTTCATGTCCTCCACGTGGTCCGGCACTGCCAGGAATCCCCCCAGTGCCGCATTCCAGAGGTGGAAATAAGCCCGGCGCTGGTGAGTGGGGGGAGCTGAGAGTCAGGGGTCTCTGGGCAGGGATACTCCCACTTGGGCCCCCAGTGCCCTCAACTCTGGACCCTCCAGTATCCCAAGCTCCCAAGCTCTCCCTCCTGCCCCAAACCATCCTCGACCCTGCTTCTAAGTCACCCCTTCTTTCTCACACATATGCCGGGGGCACATACGTAGTACACACGCACACAGTTCCACATCTGTAGAGATACACACAGAAACACTGGCAGATACACCCAAGATCCACATGGTTGTACAGGAGTGCCGCAGTCACAAACACGTGGATACACATCGACATGTACGCTCACACTATTTGCTCCCCCAGCCGACTCCATGCCAGGCACTTATGTTTGCCGAAAGTTTGGATGTGTATAGGAATACAGATGTGCACACACACTTACAGAGAGAAATGCACGCACTACCCATGCTGAAGAGGTACCACAGCAGGGCGGACACTGGGCTGTCAGACATCAGACCTGGCTCGGCCACAAATCACCTGGGGGTCTCGGATGGTGGGGACAGTAATAATAGTAATAGTAATAATCACGGCTAAGGTTTGTTGAGTGGCTAACCATTCGAGCACTGTTCTAAGGGCTTTACATCATTACCATCTTCAACCCTGTAAACAACTCTATCATACATAGCACGCCCATTTTAAAGATGAGGAAACTGAGGCCCATGGAGGTAAAATGCTCGTGAAGATTGCAGAGCAAATTCTTGTCCACTTCTCTGGGCCTTTATTTCCCCATCTGTAAAATGTGAAGGTTGGAGATAATCTCCAAGATTCCTTCTAGCAATGATGCTATAAGAGTCTGAAATAGGGACCACACAAGTTTCCTCATACAAAGACACGCACTTTCAATGGTGTCACAAGTACAGGTACGTGCAGTCATAAATACACTCTCACAGATGTACAGGGTGAGGGGATGACAAACATCCCCCCACAGATCACCTCCAGAGGACACATGCATACAAGTGATATCACAGACACAGAAACGCCCTCACATGGGCACGCGTGTGCGCGCACACACACACACACACACCCCCCTCTGTGGCCATGCCTCCACATAAATGCACAGGCACATAAATGAGACACATGTCCAGACATGCACTCACAGACATACGGAAACACAAGTACAGACACAGTGTTTCAAAGTGAAGTGTGCTTACCACTGGTGGGTGGTACAGGAGATAATTTTCAGGCTTATGTGGATAAGCCTTATTGTTAAAAATTTAATGGTAATGAATTTATCACAATGTCTATTAAGGAAAAATCATACACATCAAACCCATGATCTTATGGACATTACTCCTTAGGATAGGATAAAGTAAAAAAAAAAAAGTGAGTTGGTTTAGAGGAAAATATTAAGGAGACAATGGTTCAAAAGGAATGATGGTGTGACAAAAATTGTGACAAAAGTACACAAAGGCTGAGTTTGAGAAACATGGGAAACGCACAGACAGACAGCCAGACAGACTGGCCCAGACGTGCTCAACCCGACATGCTACCTACCTGCCTGATGGGGTAGAGGGAGCCCACCCTCTGGGTCCCACTGTACGTCAGCCAGTTGGTGATCTCGCAGCTGCCCACCAGCCACTGGCGGCCCCGGAAGTCGCTGTGCTGGCACAGCACCCAGCTGGGCCCAGCAAGTGCCACAGACACAGCGAGGAAGACAGACAGGTAGGCAGGTAGAAGAGGAGGAGCAGCCGTCAGAACATTCTCCACCTCCTCCTCTCTCATGCCCCGACTCCTCTGCCTGGGGTTCCGGTCCCGGAAGCGGGTAGAGAGGGAGGCTGGGAGGGAGCTCTGGGGTTTGCAGGGTAGAGGAGGGTCCTGGAGAGCACCTCGGGCTGGGGTCCAAGCCCTGAGGGCCAGTGACCCTTCCCCCCTCTCCCTCCTGGCGTGGAGGGGACTGCAGTAGAAGTGGCGGGAAGACCTGGAGGCCCCTGACCTCCCTCCCTCCCTCGCAGCCCCCGCATCCCCACGGCACACTCACAAGCCCCCCTTGATCCGCACAGACAGCACGTGGTTGTTGAAGCCCTCGGCTTGCAGGCTCCGCAGCTCCCCACTGAGCTCGATCTCCTTCCCCTCGAAGCACTCCAGGCCATACAGGAAAATGGATGGCTCTGAAAAGTGCTGCGGCCGGGGGCACAGAGAAGGGGTGAGGCCGCGAGAGTCCCCGACTCAGTCCCTCTAGTTCCAGACACCCCGACTCCCAGAATGGTCTTTCAGGTTCTCTTCCCTCCTGAGCTCCACCCCACAGGGCCCCTGACTCCTGGACACCGCCAGCTGGGTGTCCCCCAGGTTCTCAGATGTAGCATGTGCCAGATAGAACCCCCATTGCCCCTCAAACCTCCTCCCCAGTAAATGGCACTTCTAAGATGAGTGACAAGAATAATACTGGTCATTATAGCAGTTCTCTATCCAGGGCTTACTACACGCCAGGTTCTGTGCCAAGTGCTTTACCTGATCTTATTATAACTTCTCAACAGCCCTATAAACAGGTGTTATTATTATCCCCACTTAGAGGGAAACTGAGGCTAGAGAAGGTAAATCACTTGCTCAAGGCCCTAAGGCCAGGCTTCAGAACCAGGTCTGTTTGTCTTCAGAGCCCAGCATGTAGCTGTACAGAACCTGGCTCTGTCTATTATCAGCTGCGTGACCTGAAGCAAGTCACGTGACCTCTCTGTGCCTCAGTTTTCACGTCAGAAAAAGGGAGAAGATAATAGTTATATAGCTCATAGGGCTGTGGTGAGGATTAAATGCCTTAGTGCATGGGAAGCCTTTTAAACACTGCCCAGAGCATGGTACAGTAAACACCAGCTGTTCTGCTTGTGCCACTCCCACTGGCCACCCAGTTCATAACCAAGTCCTACAGACTCCAGGTCCTTCATCAGCCCATGTCACTTCTCTCCACGTCTTCCTAGTCCAGGACATCATCGTTTGTCCTGGATCACTGTAGCAGCAGCCCCACTGCCTTCCTCCCGCCCACCGTTCCCCCCATGCAGCAAAGCCACCTTGCCGTTCCACTCCTCCCTGCCCAGAATCACCACCTCATTGGTCACCCCTGCTCCCAGCCCACCCCTGAGTGCTAGCCCCTCCTGGCCCTGTCCCACCTCAGTTTCAGGACACAGCACTCTGAGCTGTAATCTTTCTGGGTTCCTTGAAGGCAGGGCTGTGTCTGATATATTGCAGGGCTCCAGGACCTATCTCAGCAGGGGCTCAATAAATCCCTAGTAAGCTGACCTGGCTTTGAAGCCCTGGGGTCAAGGGGACCTGGGGTGGTTCTGAAGACTGGGTTTAAGCCCCAAAGCCCACTCAGCAGGGAGAAGAGGCTCTGTGTGTGGGCTCCCCCAGCAGCAAGCCCTGCCTCAGGGGTGCCTGAAACTGGAGCGGGGCACTTACCAGGGGCACCTTCTGGAGAGAGCCCAGGACCGTGGAGGCCAGGCAGCCCATGGCTGTGAGAGTGGGGAACTCGCCCTCAGAGAGAATGTGCTGCTCACCCGCAAAGTTCTTCTCATCAAACAGGATCCAGCTGGGGAAGGAAGGGGAAGAGTGGGGGGATGTCAGTAGATATTTGAGCCCACCCTCTCCTTGGCCTGCCCAGGCCCCCCTGAGATACAGCAGACTTGACGGGGATCCCCCGGTCCAGGGGAGGCCAAGGATAAATGGGCATTGCAGCAGCAGGGACTAAGGTCAGACTTAAGAAAGGACTGAATGAAATCATACCGCCCTTCGGGGGAAATTCGGCAACATCAAGCAAAACTCCATGCACAATTACTCAACAATCCCATTTCTCAGAATCTATCCCAAGGACACCCTTCAAAAACATGAAATGACACATACATAAGGCTATGGATTACACACTGTTTGCAGTGGCAGAGTGGGAGCAGCCACATGTCCATCAATTGGGGATTAGTTGAATAAACTAAGAATCTGGAGTGTAACATAGCAGTCAAAAAGAATGAGGAAGAGTTCTTAAAGGGATATAAAGTGATATCCAAACTGTTAAGTAAAAAAATCAAGGTGGGGCTTCCCTGGCGGCGCAGTGGGTGAGGGTCTGCCTGCCAGTGTGGGGGACGCGGGTTCGTGCCCCGGTCTGGGAGGATCCCACGTGCCACGGAGCGGCTGGGCCCATGGGTCGTGGCCGCTG
The DNA here is from genome assembly GCF_003031525.2 of Neophocaena asiaeorientalis asiaeorientalis. NCBI lineage: Eukaryota > Metazoa > Chordata > Mammalia > Artiodactyla > Phocoenidae > Neophocaena > Neophocaena asiaeorientalis. The sequence continues at coordinate 4,408,438 of NW_020175402.1, forward strand.
AGCTTGCGCATCCGGAGCCTGTGCTCCGCAGCGGGAGGGGCCACAGTGGTGAGAGGCCCGCGTACCGCAAAAAAAAAAAAAAATCAAGGTGCATAACAGTGTTTACAGTATGCTTCCTTTTAAAAAAATTGAGATATAATTCACAAACCATAAAATTCACTCTTTTAAAGTGTACAATTCAGTGGTCTTTAGTATATTTACCAGATTGTAGTATGCTTCTTTTTGTGTAAGAAAATGGAGGAGGAGGAAAACCAAACATATTTGGTTTCTATAATTATATGTAAATTTATGAGTGCATATTTGCTTATATCTTCAAAAAGAAACAATGGATGAATAAACTAAACACACACACACACACACACACACACACACACACACACACACACACAAAAGATTACCTATAGGGGGAGGGAGTGGAAAAGGTAGCAGGGACAGAGATGAAAGCTATTGTTTTTTTAAGTCTTGACTTTGGAAATATTATGGACTGAATGTTTGTATCTCCCCAGAATTCCAATGTTGAAGTCCTAACCTCCAATGTGATGGTCTTTGGGAGGTAATTAGGTTTAGATGAGATCAAAAGGTTAGAGACCCCATGATGGGATTAGTGTCCTTATAGGAAGAGGAAGAGATAGGAGCTCTCTTTCTCAGCCATGTGAGGACACAGCAAGAAGGCAGCCATCTGCCAGCCAGGAAGAGAGCCCTCACCAGGGAACCAAATCAACCAACACCTTGATCTTGGACTTCCAGCCTCCAGATCTGTGAGAAAATAAATTCCTGTTGTTTAAGCCACCCAATGTATGGTATTCTGTTATAGTAGCTCAAGCTGACTAAGACAGGAACACTACAAATATTTTATGTAATTAGAAAACAGAATTAAGTAAAAATGAGAAGTATTCATAAAAATTAAAATAAACAAAATAAATGAACCTAACTGTATATCAGGTTGGTGGCATAACTGCACAGAAAAAAGTATTATTTCAAATGTCTTAAAAACACAATAGTTTGAACTGTACATACCTAATGGGATGTAGGTGAATGTTCTGAGGACAAAAAGAACAACAGAGAGACCTCAAACAGCATTCACTGGTTTTTACTGTTAGTAGTAATATCAGTATTATAATTTTGAAACACCTAGCGTGCAGATTTTGGTCTCCAAAGAGCATTATGCATTAAAAGCAACCAGGATTCTTTGGGAAATGATTCCTGGTTTGAGGCAAAAAATGTACGAAATGATCCTGGAACATCTTACTGTACCAGAAAAACAAGGAAGTTATAAAAAAAACTATTGGGGTCATATAAAAAATACCCAGGAAGCAATTTGGAGGTGCTCCCATTTGCCAAAGATGAAACAATTTGAGTACACAAAAGAACAAGTGACTCCAAGGGCCTGGAGCATTTCATATACATAAAAAACCCGTGAGTTCATAACAATACTTTAAAAAATCTTCATTGGTCAGCTCTGGAGGTTGCTAGGGCCCCAATTCAGAAATTATTCTGAAAATTGATAGAAAGGGGCAAACACTGATTCTTGGGAAAAGATCAAACTGCCTTTTTTGTATAAACTATTTCAGGTAAACAAATAGTTGAAAAGGGAAAGTTCTTCTTTATAGAAGTATTCCAGCCAATATATGTATAGGGAATAACAAAACTTAGAAAATCATTTTGTAACCTCTAAAGAAATAACGGGTCTAGGCAATTATCATCAATGGATGCTAAAAATCTTTAGGTGAAAGGTCAGAGAGGAATCTTATAATGTAGGGATCTTAATATCATTAAAAATGGGACAGCTAGACATGTGCCTCCTGATGTGATGCCGTGGGAAGTATACATACCACCTCTAATAGTCTTCTTGCCAGCAAAACAAAACAAAACACCCTGGATCTCATCAAGCCTCTAGATCTAACTACCAGTTTACAGGAAGTATGGGGCACAGAGGAACAAAATTAAAACACCACCAGGAAGCAATCAGGTAAATACAGAAGATGGGAAATTTACAGGGCAAATTATTGGGTTCTTTAAACGAGTAAATGGTATAAAATAAAAAGAAGGGAAAGGTACTGTTATACATTATAGATCAAATGGACCACATGCAATGTGTGGACCTTGTCTGGATCCTGAGGAAAACAAGCCAATTTCACAAAGGCATTTTTTGAGATAACAGGAGGAATTCGAACATGGACTGGGTATTAGGTAATAATAAATTATTGTTAATTTACACTATACTGTCTACAGTTTTTACATTTTCTACTAAAACTTTATTTTGCTTTGTTTGCTTTAAGATTGAATGATTTGGGATAGAATAGCTAATCTCAAGGAAGCCAAAGGAAGGAAATCATTTGCAACAAAGACCTCTAATTACAGCCTCGATTTCCAAGCTGAGCTAAGTGCTTCTGTGCAGGTGCCCCCCGCCCCCCTCCC
>NW_020175402.1:4410995-4430896 GCF_003031525.2 Neophocaena asiaeorientalis asiaeorientalis
CCAGGCAGGATTGGGGCTGGAAGGAAGGGGGAAGAGAGGTCTGGTCATCCTCAAAGGAGATGTGGTCGCCCAGGAAGTCCGGACCGGAGAAAAGCTGAATCTGGCGGCAGACACGGGAAGAGATGAGAGTGAAGGAGGGTGATGGAGTGGGACAGAGAGAATGGGGAAGCGGGGGAGAGATTTGAAATGAGGGAAGAGGAGACATAGGCCCCCCCACCAGCTCCTTACCTTTGAGACAAAGTGCAGATTGTGCTCCCCGACCTGAAGGGAGGGACCGAAGTTTCGAGATTTAAGGGGTGTGCTAGCCCCCAGCCTCAATTCCTCTGGTTTCAGTATTCCCGACCCTTTTCGCAGGTCCCTCACCCTCCAGGTCCGTATTAGCCCCGCCCCTTCCAGGAGGCCCCGCCCCCAGGAGCTCCAAGCCCGGTTGTTCCAGTCCCGCCCACCACTGCTGGGGGACGCCAAGCCCCTCCGCTCTAAGAGGCCCCGCTCCTGCGGCGGGCACACACCTGCAGGACCGGCTGCAGAGAGGCGAGGGCGCTGTTGCTCGCGCCCCAGTCGTCGCAGTTGCGGTACACGCCCTTCTCCAGCACGTACTGCTCCCCGGAGAAACCCACTTCCTCATAAGCCACCCACCTGCAGGAAGGGCGGGGCGCGGGTCAGCGTGGAGGAGCCAGTACCTCTGCGGAACCGCCCCCGGCCGGCCCAGCTCCCTGAGCTTCCGTCACTCACACGCCGCTGAGCACGTGGATGGCCTGCGTTCTGGGGCCGTGTCCCGCCAGCTCCACATCCGGCAATGCCTCGCTCACCTCCACGCCATGCCCCTCAAAGTCCATGGCCTCGAACAGCACCACCTCCGGATCCCCGAAGTCCTGGGCCCCAGGGACAGTCAGGTTTCTCCCGCCCACCGACGGAAACCCCTGGGAGTGCCCAGACCCCAAAGACGCTGTCCACCAAGGGACTTTGCGGTGAGGTGATCAGTGTGGGCTGGGGAAAGGCATTAGGAGGGAGAGAGGCTAGACCTCAGGGAACACTTCCAGGTGCTCTAGAGAACAGGGAGAGGAGGCGCAAATTCTTCCCTCAACAGATTGTGCTGGGGTAAGTATGGCTGCGGCCAGAGGCAGAGGGATGTCCCAGTTGCTCTTGCTTACCGTCCGGATGATTCGCAGGGAGGTCAGCGCCTTGTTATAGCCTCCCCAATGTGACCAATCAGCGTATTTTCCCTCCTCCAGCAGATACTGGTGACCCCGGAAACCCTCCTTCTCGTAGCCCACCCAGCTGGGGGAAGGGGGAGGCAGACAAACAGACTCAGTCACAGGAAGCCCATGGATGTGTAAGAGAGCTGCCCCCACCCCTAGGCAGACCAGGTCACTTCCCATCCCGGAGTGTAGAGGCTAGTGGAGAGGATGAGGTAGAAGGAAGGGTCCTGAGTCCTCACCAGCCCCCAAGAACTTGCAGGGACCCCACAGAGGCCAAGCTGGGGCTCTGGCCGTCCTCTGGCTGCTGCAGGTTGTAGATGTCTCGGCTCACTTCCCAGCTCTGGCCCTGAAAGCCTGGGGCCTCATACACTACAGCCTGCGGCGGAGAGGAGCTGTGTGAGGTTGGTGGGGAGTGATCTGGACCCAGACCCACCCAGCCACCCCAGGATGACTTCTGCCCAGCATCAACCCAGAGCTAAGCCCTCCCACTCCCTCACTGAGCCCCAAGCCCTTACCTAACTCCTGTCTCTTCTCTGACCTCTGACCTGGTCCTTACACATCAAAAGCCAGTTCCCAGTTAGCCCATCGGGTTTCCACCCCGCCCCTCCCCAGCCCAGCCTCTAGCCCCCAGCTCCCACCTCTCCCACCTTCTAGTCCAGGCCGTGATAGCCACACACATACAAACACCCCACCCAAAGGTCCTCTTTGACCCTGAGGCCCAGATGCCTACCTTGGGCTCCCCTGGCTTCTCCACACTTGGGCATCCCTGCAGAGGAGACAGAGCTGAGACACCAACCCAGAGGTGCGGGAAGACAGATGGGGCTGGTGACCTAGGGTTTACTTGTTCCTGGGGCCCCTAAAAATGGCCAACCCTATGTCCTCCCTCTCCCCCAACCCCTGGACTAATCCTCCCTCTCCTCCAATCCCATTCCCAATAGGAGCTCCCAGGCCCAGCCTCTTCACCCAGACTGCAGAACAAGCCTGTTTGGGACCACCTACTCCTTACCAATCTCATGGGCTTCAGGGAGCCCACACTGGGATCTGATGCACCCCAGGCCTCTGGGGTGGGGTACTCTCCAGGCTCCAGGATGCAGGGAGTGTCTTCAAAGAAGGGCTTGGGGTATAGAAGCCACCTGAGGGGAGGCAGAGAGGCAGCTGCACCCCAGACTCCTGGGAACACAGATTAGTGGATGAGGTGGAAGGGGTAGAGGGGGGAAAGAAGTTTTGGGGGAGAGGCCCCCATCAAGGGGACTCTGGAGGACATTTCAGGCCCCCATAATTTCCTGCAGCAGCCACTCCATTGATCTCCCCTCTTCCGACCCGGCCCTCTCTAATTGCACACAGCGGCTGAGAGTCCTTTCCAGCAGCCGGACCTGCTTAAAAACTCCGGGTAATTCCCCATTAGCCTCACAATACAGTCCAGCTGCACAAAGAGGCCTTTTGTCCTGTCCCCCTGCCTTCCTCCTGGACCTCACGTCTACCCACTTGCTGCTTTCTTTGGCCAGAGTGAACTTTCAAAGTCAGTCTCTCACTTCTGGGCCTTTGCAGGTGCTAGTATACTCTTTCCCCCATTCATTCAATTAACAAATATTTAGGGGCATCTACCCCATGCCAGGCCCTGTTTCAGGCATCAGAGATACAGTAGTGAACAAAACATACAAAGTCCCTGCCCTCATGGAACTTAGATTCTTCTGGGGCTGACTCGTCCCGGCTGAGGAGTCTCCTCCTCCAGGAAGGCTTCTCTGACCTCAGGCTGGTTTGGTGCTGTTCTGTACTCCTACAGCCCCGTGTCTCTCCATCCTGGAACTCTGGATTGCCGCCGTCCGCTTACTTGCCTGGCCCCACCAGTAGACTGAGCACTTCTTGAGGGCAGGAACCATGTCCCGTCACCTCTGTGTCCCCAGCACCCAGCACAGTGAATGTTAAATGTAGGGTTCCCAGAACAGCCCAGACTCACAGTCCCGCGGAGACAGTGGCAGATGCCACCTGCAGAGGCCTCTCCAGGCTCTGGGGGTCCTCCAAGGCCTTGGTTAGCTTCACTTGCTCCCCCTTGAGGCCCTCCTCAGAGTACAGGCTGATCTCTGGGGTAATGTAGTCCTATGGAAGGAAAGGGGTGGAAAAGTGAAGTATAAAGCAACAGCCCTCAGAGACCAGCCACACCCACACCTTCTTCCCCAAGTCTGTCCAGCTGGGGACTTCTCCCCAGAAGCCAGAAATGACTAGAGTGTTCTCTGAAGGTCAGCCAGACAAGCCTGGGACCAAAGCCCTCACTGGTCCCGCACTGGCCCTTTGGGACCTGAGGCCAAAATTCCCAGTAGGAGCCTGCCAAGTGCCATGCCCTTTGCCTTGCCTCTGGGAGCCTCATTTCCAGCCTGGTGGAGGGATGGGCGGGATAGCCACTTCCTGAGGTCTCACTTTGACCCTTCTTTTGTATACAATTCCAGACTGCATACAAATCTCTATGGCTGTCCAGACTGGCCTCCTTAACCCAGGAAGCTGTACCTCATCCCAGGAAGCTGCAGGTCCTCTCTGCATTCTGGGTGTTTCTTCCTCACTAGGGCCATTTTCATTCACTAACTCCATCAAATGTTTATGAAGCACCTACTGGGTGCAAGGCATATATATAAGGGCCTGTCCTACCCCTTCTCATTTGGTCTTCCCAACGAGAGTTATTACGCGCCATTCGCAGGCTAGGAAATTGAGGCTCAGTGAAGTTAAGTGGGCCGCCCCAGGGCACACAGCCTGTAAGTAGCAAGACCAAGAACAGAGCACTGCAGTTTTTCTTCACCTTTGCAACCCAGCACGTCCCAGGTGCCTGATACACACTAGGCACCCAATCAGTGCTGAATGAATCAAAGGAACTCAGGTCTACTGGACTTCAAAGCCCTTGTTTTTCTCTTGTACCTCATTACCTCCTACGTGAAGATGAATTTATTGTGAGAAGCCCACAATAAATTGTCCACAAATATTTGTGTGTTTCCGGAGAGGCTTTGAAAATTCTTGTCCCTTCCTTTGCGTGGCTGGGCCACTGCCCTAGTTAAGATTCTGATCCTCTCTTACCGGGAGGATTTCAACAGCTCTGAACTCAGGGTTATTTGTCCTTCCATTAAAAACAACAACAACAAAAAAAACAAATTAAAAAAAAACCTAAAACGTCGGCTAGGCCCTGCTCTTAGATCTTTGCGTTCTCATCTGGGTCTCCCCAGTGGCCAAGACGGCTTTGTCAAGCTTAATTTTAGCAGTTTGTAAATTTGTGTTATGAAAACAATATTATTTTCCCCCACTTTACAGATGTGTAACTATAATAAGACTATGTCTTTTCAAACCACATACCCCTCCCTCAAAATTCAGAGGCTCCCCTTGGTTGGAAATCACAGCCCTTCCTGGTCTTCCTGTCTCCAGAGTCCCTGTCTTTTCTCCTCCTGGCAACCAGAGGGATGTTTCTAAATCTCTAATCTGTTTATATGGCTTTTCTGCTTCAAACCCAGCCCTCATACCCTAACTTGACCATGAGTCCTACAGGGCAGAGAGCAGATCTCCCAACCTACTCATTGCCTGGTGTGGTGCCGGGCACACAGCTGACATGAAAGAGCATCTGTGAGCACGTGAATCAACATACGTCCATGGCACCTTGGTTCTGGCCGTGGGCCTGAAAGCTTGGGCCCGGGCTGGGGAGGTGAGTGCTCACAGCCACCCCTACCCATTTCTGTTGCTCTAACTGAATCCTTCTCCAGCACTAGCTGGAGCTACTGGAGCTTGGCCTCTGCCTGGCCCCTGCCTCCCCAAGCCAGGCTGAGCACACCCAGAATCCTTTTCTTCCCCACTGGCTCCGAGGTCAGGACTTTACAGGTGAGAACATGATAAACTCTCTCCAGGCTCCGATCCCATATGATCTCTCCCAGAAATTCCAACTCTGGGTACCTGAGGCTGTCTCCCTCCTCAGGGCCTGGGGCTTAGGGTAGATGGGCAAAACCTGGTCCGCCACACCCAGCCACTCACCCGGACAACCCTCCTCAGGGAGCCAATGCCTTGGGTACTCCATGCTGGCCCCAGAGCTCCAAGTTCCACATCTCCTTCAGGCAGGACCAGCTTCTGGCCCCGGAACGCCGGCTCTTCGTATAGCACCCAGCTGCGGGCACAAAGACCTAGGGTCACTGAGTGGGGAGACGATGTACCCACGAGACAGGGTCTCTGGGTAGCTGAGGGGGTTTCTGCCAGGCACTTCTCACTGGGCACTTCCCACTGCCCTCACATCCCCCAGGTTCACACGCAGGACCCCGCCAGGAACTCCGGACTCACCAGCCTCGTACCACCCGTATGGAAGCCACGTGGGCCCAGCCGGAAGCATCAGCAGTGTCTTCCCAAACCTCCCTGCTGCTGCCTTGGCAGCCAGGCTCCGAGAAGAGCGTCATCTGGAGAAGGCACAGAGGGGGTCCTCAGGCCCTGTCCACAGATCCCCCACCTCCTGCTGCCCCACCCATTTGCCCCCCACTCCCTACCTTTCCAGGCCTGGTGTTCAGTTTGCCCTGGGTCTTCAATGCTGAGCTCTGGAATGGAGAGCGGTGATAGATCTTATGGGGTTGCCTCCTTACTGTCTCCCCCAACCTGCCATTCCAGGAACCCCACATCCTCCCTGTGGCCCTCCACCCCCAAAGAGCTGGCCCACAAAGGATGCCACACTTGCTCCCAACCCCCTGGTACCTTCATCACTCTGTCCCTGGAAGCTGTCCCCTTCCCCAGCTTCCTAGATATCAAGCCGTTTGGAATCTACAGTGCAAATCTGCTGTTTGGATAGGGAGACGGAGGCCCAGAGAAATGTGGTCACACTGAACTAGACCTCAGACCCATGCCCCTGGCCCCTGGAGACTCTGCCCCCCAGTATCATGGTCCTCACACCATCCAAACCCTGGCCCAGGTGAGGCCAGGCCCCCTGCATTGCCCACCCAAGGCCTCACTTACCCACCCCTCCGGGGACTGGGCACATGCAGGCTTCTCTGGAGGTGGCCTTTCCCTGTAGAGCAGGGGCAGCTGTCCTGGCACCTTCTTGAGCCCTGGTGCCCTGTGGGGCGGTAGAGCGGATGGTTTTGTGTCCAGTGGTTCCAAAGTGGGGGCCTCCTTGAGGGCAGGCACCAGGCCCCCAAAGAGAAGGCTGCCTCCAAGACGGGAAGTGGGCCGGCTGCCTGCCTGCCACTCTGGCCCGACTTCTGGGTGGGCATCCTTGGCACCTGCTGTGTGCTTCTTCATCATCTCCAGAAGAGAGCAAGAGACCTGGGGGGGTCGGGCAGGGTGGGAGTCCCAGGAGGGGCTGGGCCTGGCTTTCTCCTGCCTGCGCTGGAGCTTTTCACTGTCGCTCAGGTAGGGGTTCTGTGGTTCCTCCTCCTCCTCCTCTCCCTTTTCCTCTTCATTTGCTTCCAGTGCGGGCACCCCCTGGGGGCTGGGTCCCAGCACCCATGGCCCAGGCTGGTCCTCCTCGATGGCAGGCAGCGTGGCGTATATGGCCAGGGAGGAGGAGCGGGGCGATCGTGGCAGCCGGTGAGTGCGGAGGATCTCGGGGGGCTCCATACTCCGCAGGGTGTCCAGGAAAATCTCCAGGTCAGCGGTCAGGTCCACCTCCTCCTCCTCCCTTGATGGCTCCGGGAACGTCTTGCCCTCGGTGGAGTCAGGGACAAGCTGGGACTCCAGGCTGGCCTCTGCTCCTATCAGCCTTGGGGCAGGGGGGCCTCCTGGGCTGAGGGATACCTTGCCCCCTGAGGAGGAGGGGGCAATGAGAGCAGTAGGGCCCTGGACAACTACTTTCTGGGTGGAATATGGGACAGTAGAAGCACCAGGGCCCTGGACCTCTTTTTGGGTAGGAGATGAGATGGGGCTCTCCTCAGATTCCTGAACCTCCCCTTCCTGTTTGGGGGGTGGGACAGCAGGAGCTGTCAGGCCTTGACCAGCCTCCTCCTTGGTGAGAGGAGGGGCAAGGCTGCCTTCAATACTCTGGACAACCTCTTTTTGGGTGCTATGGCTGCCTCCTGGGGCCTGGGCAACCTTGGTTGCTTTAGGGGATGAGTCAGCAGGAACCCCAGGGCTCTGCACTACATCTTTCTGGGTAAGGGAGAAGATAGGGACATTTTCAGAGTCCTGAACAACATTATTCCTTGGGGAGGGTGGAGCAGAAAGACCTCCTGGGCTGGTGACAGCCTTCCTTCTTGTAGAGGATGGAGCAAGAGATTGTCCAGGGACTGTAAGAACCTCAGGCTTCACCGTGGGCAGGCTGGTGGCAGCAGGGGGATCTGGATGCCCTTCCCTTTCAACAGAGGGCCAGGCCTGGGGTCCCCTGGGCTCGAGAGTCAGCTGGGCCCTAGCATGGGTAGGTACTTCCGGCTGCTCTGGGGGGTGACCTAGGCCCAGGGAGGGGATTTGGGTCTGGAGTCTGGGAGAGGAGGGTACTGGTGTGTGACCCTGAGAGGTCTGGAGAGGGAGCTGGGTGGGGCTGGATGCTCTCTGCACGCTTGGGACCTCATAGACCCTGGCATCTGGGGCTTTGTCCTGGTCTCGGTCCGGGTGGGTTGCAGGGACATCCTGGTTCTGAGGCGGGTGGGCATAGTCCAGGAAGCCTGCGGGAGCCAGGACAGATCCGTCCTCTGGCTCTGCTGTCCCCGTCTCAGGCGGCTGCCCCAGGGCTGCACCCTCTGTGCTGCCCAGACCTGGACACCTTGTCACAGCAGCCAGGGGCCTGGGAAGCCGGCTGGCGGGTGGGCTCCACCCAGCAGGCACAAGGCTACTTAGCAGCTCCAGGGCCTGGCTGCGGCTGGGTGAGTCCTTGGCTCGGGGGCTCACCACCACTGCCTGCACCACGCGGGCAGCATTGCGGCCCCTGGGCAGGGCCTTGCTCGGGAGCCTTAGCCCCACAGAGTTCGTCACAGAGCTGTTCACCTGTCGGTGCACGTGCCCTCCCACCACCATGGTAGTCTGCACAGTGCGTGTCACCCGCCGTTCCTCGAGGCTCCGGGAGTTCCCGCCAGTGAGACTCACACCTGGGTTGGGCCTGGGCTCATGGGGCCCGTGCACCAGCGCCAAAAACTCAGTCTTGGCCGTGGCTCCTGGGCTTGGTGGCTCAGTCCTGGGGTCCTGGGGACTGCCATCACCCTGGTCCACAGCCTCCTTTGGCCTTCCCACTGGCCTTTTCTCCTTGAGGGGCAGCGTGTACTTTTTGGAGAAGATGGGCCCATGGCTCTGGAGGCTTTTGGAGCCAGCCCCGTCCCTGGGACCCTGGTGACTCATAGTCTCTTCTTCCAGCACAGCAAAGCCATTGATTTCCTCCCGACGGTGGCCATACTCAGACATCTCCTCCTGGCGGACTTCCAGCTGGGCCCCTGATACCAGGGACACCTTGTGAAAACGGTGTTTGCTCTCTTCCTGGGCAGGGGGCCACTGCCGCCATGTCAGTGTGGTACTCATCACTCGGGCCTTGGCCCGAGCTGGGGGCCCACTGGCCTCCTCCTTGTTGGGCCCCAGCAACGGGTCCTGAGGTGTCCTTGGCTCACTGTGGTCCAGATCACTGCAGAGGGTGCCGGGAAGAGGAGAGACAGGGTCGGGCGTGGTCAGGGTGGCTGTCTGCAGTGCAGAATCACTCCCCCTGCCAGGGTCAGGCTGAGTAACCACAGGCAAATCATGTGAGCTTTGGAGCCTTTGTTTCTCCATCTGTAAACTGGGCACGATACTCTCAGATCTCCCACCCCTCTCCCTACTTTCAGGTGTTCTCCTTTGCCAGGGTCCTTCAAGGGGTGAAGCTAAGGGCTAAGCCTAGAAGGAGAGAGAAGGGAGAGAGCAGAAAGGCATATGGGTCTGACCCACTGGTCTGCGGATGGGGCTGGGACTCTGCCCAAGGAGCCCTGCGGCTAGTCCTCCAGGAGCTGAAAACTAGAAAACCGAAAAACTGAGAATTAGGCAAGTGATGTTCTGACCGTGTTTCTGATCACTATAAAGGAAGGTAAGGAAAGACAGCTTTGGCCTCCAGCAAAGTTGGGTTCCCCCTGGCCCTGTCACTCACTAGCAGGATGACCTTGGGCAGCCACTTCTCCCCGGCAAGCTTCAGGTCCCCCAGGCACAAAACTGGAATAACAAGAGTATATGCTGGGTTCACAGGGTTATTGTCAGCATCCAGTAAGAGAGAATAAAAACTCACTTTATGAGAAAAACAGATATCGTATATTAACGCATATACGTGGAATCTAGAAAAATGGTACAGATGAATCTATTTGCAGGGCAAGAATAGAGACACAGACGTAGAGAACAGACGTGTGGACATGGTGGAGGGGGGAAGGGGAAGTGGGATGAATTGGGAGATTGGGATTGACATATATACACTGCTGAGTGTAAAATAGCTAGCTAGTGGGAAACTGCTATATAGCACAGGGAGCTCAGCTCAGTGCTCTGTGGTGACCTAGATGGGTGGGATGGTGGGGACGGAGGTCTAAGAAGGAGGGGATATATGTATACATATAGCTGATTCACTTTGTTGTACAGCAGAAACTGTCACAACATTGTAAAGCAACTATACCCCAATTAAAATTTTAAAAAAAGAAATAGATGTTAAAAGAAAAAAACTCACTTTATAAACTAAAACACTGGCTCATAAGCTTCCTCGTAAAGAACAAATTATTCACTATGGAAAACAGTATGGAGGTTTCTTAAAAAACTAAAAATAGAGCTACCATATGATCCAGCAATCCCACTCCCGGGTATATATTCAGAAAAGATGAAAACTCTAATTCAAAAAGATACATGCACCCCAATGTTCATAGCAGCACTCTTAACAATAGCCAAGACATGGAAGCAACCCAATTGCCCATCAACAGACGACTGGCTTAAGAAGATGTGGTATGTAAATACAATGGAATATTACTCAACTGTAAAAAAGAATGAAATATTGCCATTTGCAGCAACATGGAGTATTATACTTAGTGAAGTAAGCCAGACAGAGAAAGACAAACATTATATGATATCACTTGAATATGAAATCTAAAAAATAATACAGGGGCTTCCCTGGTGGCACAGGGGTTAAGAATCCACCTGCCAATGCAGGGGACACAGGTTCAAGCCCTGGCCGGGGAAGATCCCACATGCCGTGGAGCAACTAAGCCCGTGTGCCACAACTACTGAGCCCATGAGCCACAACTACTGAAGCCCACGCACCTAGAGCCTGTGCTCCACAACAAGAGAAGCCACCGCAATGAGAAGCCCACACACCGCAATGGAGAGTAGCCCCTGCTCGCCACAACTAGAGAAAGCCCGCGCACAGCAACGAAGGTCCAATGCAGTCATAAATAAATAAATAAATAAATAAATAAATAATACAAATGAATCTATATGCAAAACAGAAACAGACTCACATACATCGAAAACAAACTTATGGTTACCAAAGGGGAAGGGGAGGGGATAAATTAGGAGTATGGTATTAACAGATACAAACTACTATATATAAAATAGATAAGCAAAAAAAAAAAAAAAAAAGCAAAAAAGATTTACTGTATAGCAAAGGGAACTATATTCAATATCTTGTAATAACCTATAGTGGAAAATAATCTGAAGATACATATAACTGAATCACTTTGCTGTACACCTGAAACTAACAATTATAAATTGTTATTAATTAACTACACCTCAATTTAAAAAAACAGAATAAATTATTTATAAATTATAAACAAGGGACTTCCCTGGTGGTCTGGTGGTTAAGACTCTGTGCTCCCAATTCCAGGGGCCTGGATTTGATCCCTGGTCAGGGAACAAGATCCCATGTGCATGCTGCAACTAAAAGATCCCACGTGCCACAACTAAGACCCAGCGCAGCCAAATAAATAAATAATTTTAAAAATTATAAACAAATGTTCCCACTTTGCACATGAGGGGGGGAAGGCTCAGAGAGGTTAGGAAACTTGCCCAGAGTCACACAGTAGCAGAGGCAAGAGTTAAACCCAATCCTAAGTGCTTAACCACCGAATCAAATTCCCTGATGTATCTGGTAAACTTAGACTCTGTGGTTTGGGGGTTTACTTTTATTTCACCTCTTTTTTTTTTTTTGCAGTACGTGGGCCTCTCGCTGTTGTGGCCTCTCCCGTTGCGGAGCACAGGCTCCGGACGCGCAGGCTCAGCGCCCATGGCTCACGGGCCCAGCCGCTCTGCGGCATGTGGGATCCTCCTGGACCGGGGCACGAACCCGTGTCCCCTGCATCGGCAAGTGGACTCTCAACCACTGCGCCACCAGGGAAGCCCCTGGAGGGGGAAGCCCCTGGAGGGGGAAGCCCCTGGGGGTTTACTTTTAAAGGAGGCCATACAGTCCTGGAGGGGCCAGTCAGCTACTACTACTTCCAGGCTGCACTGAGCAGGGCAATCCTATTCTCAGGCCTCAAGGACCCAAAAGGTCAGCTTGTTCCACATCAGCCTCAGTACCAGCCTGTCTTCAGCTCCTCCTTTCTGTGAGGCAGCCCCCAGACCATTATAAGGGCAGTTAAGGCCGGAAATGGACCCATGCCCCCAACTTCCCTCCTCCTTCTCTATTTTCCTCCCTCCTGAGAGGCTGGTAGAACCCAGAACTTTGGCCCTGTCTTGTGGCCCCAGCAGTGACTCAGGTTTTATGATGGGCAGAGATGAATGCGGATGAGGCCCAGGGAAGCCTGACCTGACTTGGGGACCACTGGTGGCTGTGACAACATGTGGCCTGGCCCAGGACGGGGTCTGAGTGGCCCCAGAAAAGCCTTGTATATGGGGGAGGTGAGGGACTGAGAAGGATGCGTAATCCTTTCCCCGGGCCAAAATTCCTGAGAGCGACACACTCAGGCACCTGAGGCCCTGGATTGCAGCCCTTCCCTGAGGCCTGACCCTCTCCCCTGTCCTCCTTGCTGAGGCTCCCCCGCACATGGAGCTTCACCCCTTGATGAGCCCCTGTCCCAAGTCTAATCTCCATTTCTGAATAACAATAACAACTACCATTCGCTGAGATTCCCTGTCCGTGACAGCAGATGGTAAGGGTCAAAGCCTGGGTTCTAAGTCATTTATTCATTCATTCATTCAGCACTAATCGTGTCACGTGATGCGCTAGGCCCTGGTTAGGTTCATCCAAAGCCAATTTTCTCTTGGAGGTGGTATCCTAGGGGTCCAGAAGTCAAAGAATTAGACATAAAAACAGGAACCACATTTGGAAAGCCTCCATAGGCTTTGGCAAAGCAACAGGAGAGCAGCTTCAGAGGAAGCCATTGGTAATCCAGCCCCTGGACAACACCCCCGATAGTCATTCATTCCACAAGCATGTGATCATTTGTTTCTGCTTGCATACCTCTAGCGACAGGGAGGTCGCAATTTGACAGCTGACCCGTCCCATCCCTGAATAGTTGTGATGGCTAGAATGTTCTTCAAACTATGCAGGAATCTGCCTGCCTATAGCCCTCCTCCATATTGTCCTTCCTCTGAAGACACACCCCAATGACCCAGGATGCCTCTCCCAGGCCAGCAGAGATGCCCATTTCCAGAGCCCTCTCTTCTTCAGGGCCCCGGACCATAGGTGGATTTGTCACAGGTTAACCTGTGCCTTCCAAATCAGGTGTGTGGGGCTGGGAAAGGGAGAGGCTGAGGAGGGGGCAGGGGGAGTGTGGGAAAGAGCCTCATCTAACCCGACACGTCCTGGATTCTCCCCGCTTACCTGTGAGTCACCCACAAACTAGGTCACACCGGCCCACAGGCGTACAAGCTCGTGCTGCGTCACACACAGACACACACGGCACAGATGCACAGAGTCACACAGGAACAAAAACGCACATAGATGCTTACCCCAACGTACGCAGTCAGACACACAAACACAGAGTCAGTCACAGACACTCGGGGATATACACACGGGGACACAGCAGACACACAAGTCACACACATACACAGAAACACGCGAACACAGTGACACACGCACACACATTAACAGTACACACACACACACGAGTCCATTCACAGCCCCCAGCCCTCCTCCTCTTGAAATTCACCCTTATCTGAACAGATACACGCACTTGGATGCATGCACATCTTACATTTCCAGACCCAATTGCGTTGTGCCTCCCCACCCCCCACATTTGCCAATCCTGGCCCAGAGAACCCTCCCCCAGAAAGGGAACAGAGAAGGATGACACCCCTGGAGGCCCTCTTCCTTCCTTTCTAAGTGAGCGCTTGCCTCCTGCGAGTCTGTCATTATCCACCTGTGCCCAAAATAGTCAGGGAGTAGAAGATGGAGCCCAAGTCCCCCAGATGAACCGCCTTGCTCCTTCCTTTCCCCTCTCCAAGGACTGCCCCTCCCACTCACCCTCCCTCTCTCTGCAGCCCTTCTACCCCAGCTGGAGCACAACCTCCCCCCGCAGCAGGTCTCTGAGGCAGCCTGGGTCGCACATGTCCCTCTTCCTTGTCACAGAATCATTACCCTGACTCCTGCCCAGAGGCCTGGTCATCCCTGATGCTGTCTCTGCTGACACAGTACTGCCAAATCTGCTCCACGAGGTTACAGAAAGCTCTGCAGTCCACACTCAACACTCCACTGCTTGCACAGGGCCACCGAGGCCTCCGTTAGAGGCAGGAGAGAGAAGTAGTTAGAACACGGGTACCCAGGTTCAAATTCTGGCCCCTTCACTTTCTAGTTGACTTTGAGCAGGTGATGAAACCTCTCTGAGCCTTAGTTTCCCTATTGTAATTGGGGTGGGAAGGTGGAGAGCAGGATTAGTCCAACTTCATGGGGCTGTTGTGAGGATTAAATAGAATTATGCTTAAAAAACGAACCATAAGTGACAGCCACCACCATCATTGTTAGGAAATTTTCAGAGCCCTGTTTGAGGCCCAGTGCCCTTCCTGGTGGTTCTAGAGAGATCCCATGTTCATCCCCTCTTCAGTGAGTTTTAGGGGACACATCCTTCCACCTCTGAGCCCACCAGGCAGATTCAGGAGAGTAATTTCAACACAAATTAAAAACGGAGGCTTGGGAAACTCAGTGCGTGATTCCGTGGCTGCCAACACAGAACCATGTGGGGTAATTATTGCTGCGACTGAAGCTTTATTAATAAGCATCCCTGAGCTTCCCTGGTGGCGCAGTGGTTAAGAATCTGCCTGCCAATGCAAGGGACACGGGTTCGAGCCCTGGCCCGGGAAGATCCCACATGCCACGGAGCAACTAAGCCCGTGCGCCACAACTACTGAGCCTGAGCTCTAGAGCCTGCAAGCCACAACTACTGAGCCCACATGCCACAACTACTGAAGCCTGCGCTCCTAGAGCCCGTGCTCCGCAACAAGAGAAGCCACGACAATGAGAAGCCCGCGCACCGCAACTAGAGAAAGTCCGCGTGCAGCAACAAAGACCCAAAGCAACCAAAAATAAATAAATAAATAAATTTCTAAAAAAAATCATCCGTGCTATTTCAGCAGCCCAACTCTCTAGAGTTCAAACTATTTTCCTGTAACCACCTCCTCCTTCCTCATCTCCAGCTACCAAATGTACCTGACAACTCAAGGCCCAGAGAAGTTAAGCAACTTGCCCCAGGACATACAGCACTTTGGCTGAGAGCCTCTTCTCAGGCTGGGAATGTGGTCTCCGGAGCAGAACGAGGGAACGAGGGTGTGTTGCTGAGGATAAGGTGATCCCTCCCCCATCCTCTCCATGACAGGATATCCCCCTCCTCAGTCGGACAGAGGAATAGGGAAGCACTGGGCCCCAGGATGTAGCCTTTGGATGAGGGGAGGGAAAGGAGGGCAGAGTTGGGAAGGGGAGGGGATGGCAGAGTCAGCTCACCCCCAGGGAACTGAATGAATGGGCCTTGAGTTGGAGAAGCCCGGAGACAAGATAGAGACCCAAGAGGGGGCAGCCAGGCCGGTTTCCCCTGCCCGCGTTGCCGCACGTGGGGCAAAGTCGACTCACCATCTATGCGGGGACCCAGGCATCTGGCCAGCCTGGAGCTCCTGCCGCTGGGCCGTGCTCCCCTGATGTGGTGGGGCTCTTAGCCGGGGTTCCTGAGGCAGGTCCACCAGGCACCCTGTGATGGGGCGGGGCCTCTGGGGAGGCTCTTGCCAGCCCCTGGATTCCTCAGGGCCGCAGGCGTGGGGAGCTGGTTGGGCCAGTTTGGGCTCCTGAGTCTCCTCCCCAGGTGCTTGCCCACGCCCCTGCAGGGTGCCGGTGATGTGGTAGCAGGTCCTCCTGGCAGAGGGACACTCACGTAGAGTCTGAGCTGGCTCGGGCAGGGCTGGCCCTGCGCTGGTAGGCTCACCCTTTGTCCCCTCTGCCCTGGGGGAGGATGCTGGGCGGGGCCGCACGTCTTCTGGGTTGCTGGGTGGCTCAGAACTCAGAGGAATCTCTTGGGCTGTGTACGGGGGTTGCAGGCAGGTGCAGCCCGGAGATCCTTGTTCCAAACATCCAGGAGCTGGTGGTGGGCATGAGGGACACCTGGTCCCAGCAGGCTCTGCTGAGGTCACCGCCAGTGCCAGGCTCTCTGGCCCCACAGAGGCAGAGTTGGCCAGGTCAGAGGCGCTGCCCACTGCTGGCCTCTGTAGGCGCCCCGGTGGCTCAGCAGACCGTCACTTCCAAAGCCAGGAGCCACGGCTCCCTGCCCAAAGGTCCAACTCTGAGAGGCTCTGGGCTTGGGCCTGAGGGAAAGCAGAGGCAGAGACTGGGTGACAGCATCACTCCCCTGCCTTCTGGGTACCCCTGACACCCCGGCTGCCCTCCTGGTCACAGAAGAAGCTGAGCAGAGCTCTGACACCAAGCAGAGCTGCCTTAAGGAGAGACTGCCTCTTAGGCCACAAGATCTGGACAAAGAGGCAGAGCTCTGGAAAGGCCCTTCAGCATTTAACTCACCCCTTCCCATTCTACACACGAGGAAAGTGAGGCCCAGAGTGGACACTGACATGACTTAAGTCACACAGTGAGGGCTCCTGATTCTCAGGCCAACTGCTGATTTCCCAGGAATCCTCTGGCCTCCAGACCTTTGGCACCAGCTGCCCTGGGCCTTAGGGGCTTTGTGGGCATGCCTGCCACAAATGCCTGTGGCCTCTGCCCGCTCCTGGCTTCCAGAGAGCCTGCAGCCAACTCCCTAGTACCCTCCCAGCCCGAGATTCCCAAACACACTTGGGAGGAGGTACTTGGGCATAGAGATGTTCTTGGGACAAGAGCGAGCCTGGAAAGAGGTTTCGCCTAAGTGGGGCAACACTGACTTCTGTCCACTGTCTTCCCCTGGGGCCCAGCCTAGCTGTGTGTGTGAGGGGAGAGGGTTCAGGACCACAGACCCAAATGGACACTGCCATCCAAAACACCAGTTTTCAGGGATGGGTTTTTGTCCCTGGCAACAGAGGAGCCAAGTCTGGGGTCAAATTCCTCCTAGCAGGGGCCCTTGATCCCAAATGCCTTAATTTACTCATCTATGAAATAGATGCAGCCTCTCACTCCCCAGAGGCTGAACATCTCAAGAAACAGGAGGGTTGGATGATTCATCTGGGGGCCCGGAGCAAGGCAAGCTGGGCTTGATTCTCAGCTCTGTTACTTTCTACCTGCAATACCTCTTGCATCTTAGTTTCCCCATGTGTAAAATGGGCGTGATAATAAAACTATTGCTTCCTGGGAGTGCTGTGAAGATTGTATGAGATAATCCATGCAGAGTACCAGCAGTGCTCAATTAAATGCTAGTAATTATTGATAGTATTCAGGATCACAGAGAGACACATGGCTGCTTGAGCCATCTCCAGAGGAAGCCGTCTGCTCCTCCAGGGGGTGGGGAGTGGGGAACCTTGTCTCTGTCCAATCCATGGCTCAGGTCCCCACTGATGATGGGGAAACTGCGGGCAGAAGGTTAAACCACTGGCCCAGCGTCACCCCTGGGGGCAATGCCAGGAAGTGGGGAAAAGGGGTCAAAGATGGGGAAGGTCAAGCTAAAAGAGGGAGTGTGGAAAGGGGGTCCTGAGAACAGGTACTGCCCCTACATGCCTCCCCCAGGGGCCCCGACATTAGGAAGCTGTTTTCTGAGCATCTAGGCCCCGCACTGGAGGTTCTACATCTGTTACGTTATTTCTCACAACAGCCCTAAGAGGCATTACTCTTCCCATTTTGCAGACAGGGAAGCTGAGGTTCAGAAGTAGGAAGTGACCTGCTCAGGGTCACACAGTGAATCCGTGGCAGAGGAGGGATGAGAGAACTCCAGTTGCCTAACTTGTAAGTCAGGGTTCTCAGGGCCGGTCCAGCCCCTCCCAGAGCTTCTGCTTCCCTACACTCCCCCACCCTTGTATTCTCTCCTACCTTGAGGCTGACTCTGCTGGTGCTGCCCTGGCCCTGGGCCAGGTCAGGGCAGCTCTGGCCACCCCAGGGCCTGGGAAGGAAGCACAGGGAAAGGAATGAAGTAGCCTCCTCCTCTCCCACCTCCAGACCGGACCTGGTGGCTCTCCCCGCTCTTCTCTCAGGGCCCACACAGGCAGGATGAGTACCTGAAATCTTAGGGGGTGGGGGGGCGGGGCAGGGGAGGTCTATACAGCAGTCTCCTCTCTGTTCCCTCCCCCAGCTGTCCACTCCACCTCCAGAGACAGAGAGACAGGGATGGGATGGGCCTGGGACCAAAATGGGGACTAGGTCTGTATCAGGGCCAGAATACAGAAAAAGGACAGTACCCTAATAATTCAAAAGCTTGCCATTTGCTGAGGCCCACCCTATGCCAGGTTTAGCACTAGGTATCACGCCTACATAATTCTCCTTTAAGCCTCACAAATAATCCTAAAAGGTAGCTATTATTGTCCTCATTTTTCAGGTAAGGAACTGAGGTCCAGAGTGGTAAAGTGACTTGCCTGGAGTCACACAGCTAGTGAGCCTTGGAGTTAAGACACTAGGATGGTATCACTCCAAAGGTTGGTTGGGCATCACCACGCTAATGGGGGCAAGATGAGGAAGTGCCTTGGCTGCCCCCTCCGTACACTCTGCCCCCCACCCAGGCAATCAGCAGGGAGCGGAGGCCTGTGACTCAGGCCCAGAGTCCCATTCCCACAGCCAGTGAGAACCAAGTCCAAGTGCACACATGGGATGTATCATCACGCTGGCCCAGGAGCATGTGAAGTCCCTACCCTGCCCTTCCTGTCCCTGACTCACCCGCAGCCCTGCCTCCTCTCAAGTGGGGAAAGAAAGGGAGGAGCAGTGTCATCTGGGCCTATAGGGCAGGTTCCTGCCAGACAGGGTAAAGGGAGGGGATGTGACTTCCAGAGAGGGCACTGGGAGGGTGTTGGGCACCCCCGGCGGCCACCCAGGCTTCCAGGTATAGGGTGGCTAGGCCCTCCCCTCCCTTCTCTCTTTGGTGTGAGAGAGCAGCACAAACTCCTCCCCTCACTCTGGCCCCACCACGACCGCCTCCACTCCTCCCAGGGTAGGCTGGAGACAGCCCTGTCATGATAAGATCAGAACAAAGCGCCCAGTCACTGCACAGAGACACAAACACCCCGTGCCTGAGAGCACACGCCATGTTCTTTGCAGATATAGGGCCTGTGAGCTACTGGGGTCCTCTTCGCTATGCCCCTCCCAGCCATTCAGCCTGGCCACCCACAGAGCCTTTTCTCTTTCTCTCAGACATCAGGTAAGAGTGAACCAGCTGGGAGAGATGTAGCAATTTGTTCAGGGTCACGTGGCCAGTGGCATCTAGGGTTAGGACAGAGCTCCGGCCCCCTGGCTTGCACTCCAGAAATCTCTCCAGCAACTGAGCAGCCCAGTGCTTCAGGACGCCGGCCCTGGAGTCAGGCTGCTTAAGCCTGTGTCCCAGCCCCACCACTTCCCAGCTGTGTGACTGGGGCGGTGACTTCACCTCTCTGGACCTCCATTTCCTTATCTGACTCACACAAAATACCCACCTTGTCTGGCTGCTGTGAGGATTAAATGAGATAACCCAGGTACAGCACCAAGCAAGTGACAAATAAAAGTTTAATGTTATTACAATCTGAGATGACAGGGGGAAACCTCTCCATGGCATTTAAGGGCGAATGCAGTGCAGTCTAAGCCAACTCAGGAACCTGTCATACTCATGAAAGAGGGACGTGAAGACCAGAGCTAAACTGTCCTGTGATGAGAGAATCAAAGTCCACAGGGGCAGGAGGACTGCCTATCCCCATATTTGCCTTTCAACTACCTCTGGAGAGAAAAATCAGGAGATCCCTGGCATGCCACCTGCCAGACTTAGGAAATTGCAAATTTGTTGTAAAGTTTTATAAAAGCACAGGAACTTTCCACATAACCAAAATCGTGGTACACCGACAGGTATGTTTTTATGCTCCCAGACACTCATACAGGCTTATTTGAACATCAGGTACACTCCAAGACGCACACCCACACCCTTGGGCCCAGGGGCGCCCCAAGCCGCCCTCCTCCTATCCCGGGATCTGGCCTCCTCCGGGATCGGCTTCCCCTTGCACTCCCTCCGGACCCCTAGTCCGGCCAGGCGGCGAGCCAGGCAGGACCCCAGGACCCAGCGCCGCTCGGCGATGGCAGGGGCAAGGTTCCAGGCTGGGGCGTCAGGACACCTGACCGGTCCCCGGCCGCGGGGACCTCCCGAATCCAGCTCATTTGCAGAGAAACGCCTCCTCCGGCCCGACCCCCTGAGCAAACAGCGCCCGGCCCGCAGTGCGGGCGCGGGGTGAGGACCGATCCAGATGCTGCCCAAGCCCCAGGGCAAAGGGTGCGCTCTG
>NW_020175402.1:4431028-4439514 GCF_003031525.2 Neophocaena asiaeorientalis asiaeorientalis
CCTGTCTGCGCTACTTCTTTAGGCCCCCGGAAGCGCCAGGGGCCCACCGGGTCCCGGTGCTGGAAGCCTTCAAGCTGGGCCTGCACAAAGTAGGGCGGAAAGGTGGGTCCTGGGGCTAGAAGGGGCCAGGAGGCTGCACTGAGCCAAGCGTCTTTCCCGCCCCCCCGGAGAAGGACGGGCTAGAACGCAGGGGCGGAGCCAGGGGCGGGAATGGGCGTGATTGGGGGGGCTAGCCTGATTGGTTGGCATGTTGGGCGGAGCCAAAAGGGTGACCGGGTGGGCTTGGAACCTAGACCTCGATACTGGTGGGGACCGACGCCGACCCTGCCCTTACCCTGCCATGGTGGGCCCTTATGAGAGTTCTCTCTCTCCGTCCTGGAGACCCTATGACACAGCGGGAATCTCGCCTGTGGGGGAATCTTCCCCTGGTGGGGAAGCCTATCCGAAACCCACAGGGATGGGAACGGCGACCCCTGCTGGAAGTTGGCCAACTATTATGATTTACCAATACTACTACTGTTGTGACTATAACCTGGGCCTCCTGTACCCCCAAAGGGCAGTACCCTTTCCCACCTGATGCTACCTCTCTTAACTCTCGGGGGGGGGTACCTTGCACATTGGGGGATCCTCTGGGACTGCGGGAAGAAAGACCATCAGGAGGGTCCCAGTTCCCCAGGCTCTCTGCCAGTTCTTCCCTGCCGGCAGTCCTTGTAGGACCTCTACCCCTTCACCGAGCTTGGTGCCTCCTTAGCCATTTGTCCTCTGTGATGACTGGTCCTGACACACAGGGGGACATCTTGCTTGTGGGTCATGAGTGGACACTGATATCCTTGTGTTCCTGCCTCTCCCACAGGGAGCTCAGATCCTGGCATGTACAGAGGGAGGAGTATGCCGCACCTGACCACGGCAGGGAGCACCAGCTGAGGGAGCACGTAGGAACTGTGAGACAAGAATGTTGCGGCAAGCAGCAGACAGGCATCTGGGCAGGTGCTGGAACATCTGTTCGGAAAAGAGGGCAGTGTGTCCTGTGCTTGGCAGCACGGTCTGCACCTTGCAGCGACCTGGAAGGCTGGACTGTCCATCGGCGAGCTGAGATGGTGGGGCTGGTCCCAGATAGGTCCCAAACGGAGTGGAACTCAAACCCAACCAGAGTAGATGGCTGCAGGCACCCACCCCACGCGGTGGGCAGCATAGTCTCTTCCTGGCTGTGTTCCCTGAACTGCCAGGTGGAGTGGGGTGTGAAGTCTGGCAAATACATGGTGACCTCCCCCTCCACTATTGAAGCTCAGGAGGCCTCAACTCATCATAGAGAAAATCCTTTAATTGCTCTGCCCCTGCCCCCTCCCCAGGGCAGTCCTGGCACCACTGCTCAGGCTGGCTGCCCTTGCCTTCCCCGGGATGCTGAGGACACCTTGACCTTGTCCACGTCCCAGTCTATCTGCCTCTCTGATGGGGCCACCACAAGATCTAGTGCCCCCTGGTGCCATCGGGCAAGGCAGGCAAGAGACGCCAGGGGCAGGTGGGTGTGAGCAAGGCTGCAGGGCCGTGGTGCATGCAGCCGATGGTGCAGCTTCAGGTGGATGTGCTGCGTGAAGCGACTTGGGCAGACACTGCACTGGAAGGGCCGGGCCCCTGAGTGCAGGCGCAGGTGAGTCGAGGTTGCTGGAGCTGCTGAAGCGTTTGTGGCACATCTGATGGGAATGGGCACTGGCGTCAGCTCTGCCCACCTGGTTGACCCAGGATCTCTGCTCCCCCTCCCCATCTTGAAGATACCCCCCTACCACCTCCCTGTAATGCAGGCCTGGAAGCTTTCCCCCCATGATTCCTCCCCGGGACCCACAGTGTCTGGCAGATTGTAGCCAGTCAGACTGGGTTAGTATCTTGGTTCTTTTACTCCCTGCATGACCTTGTATAGGTGACTTCCCCTCTCTGATCCTTGCTCTCCTTATTGGTAACATGAGAGTATTAATACCTAACCTCATAGGTTTGGTGGACTGAATGAGATAATCACATAGAACCCTTATGCGTGGGGCTGCAGCTTTAGTGGGCGTAATTAACATTTACTGGGAGCTGCTACATGCCAGGAACTGGTCTCGTGTACTAGTCTTCTCCAGGACTCTGGAGAAGCAAGACTAAGTACTACTCCTATATTACAATGAAAACGCAGAGGCTCAGAGAAGTGAAGCCACTAACCAAAGCTCACACAGCAAGTTGGAGGCAGAGCTAGGATTTGAACCCAGGTAGCCCAGACTATAACCACTATGCTGCTTTTATTTCTGCCTCTTTAAAACAGGGAAAGAGTCTGGGCACTTCTGACCTCCCAAGGGACATGGTGAGGCTCAAAGAGGGAGGGAGCTAACATTGAGCTGATGTTATAAGTAGTGTTTATATACTTTGCACACACTATAGCATTAACTCCTCCAACTATGCTGGGAAGTAGGCAATGGGTATCCCCAGGACTCCTAACTTCATTCTTCTCCCCCCACAGACATACATCTCTTTTCTCCCCTCCAGGCCCAGGGGGTGACCTCCAATATCACGTCCTGGCCCTTCCCTTCCACCTCCCTCTTTCCCCCAACCCTTGCCTCTAGTCCTGTCTCCACTTGCTCAGGATGGTTGGGGAATGGAGGCCACGGGTGCCATTCCCCAGGGGCCTAGAATTTTTCCACAGCCTGCAGGAGTACAGGGGAGGGGGAGGATGGTCTCACCGGGCACTTGTGGGGCCGCTCCCCAGTATGCACCAGGTGGTGCTTCTGCAGGTGGGCGAACTGGGTGAAGCTCTTCTGGCACAGGGCACACTGGAACGGGCGCTCCCCGCTGTGCACACGCAGATGGACCTGAGCCAGGTGTGGGAGAAATGCTGCCAACTGCCCAGAGCCCTCCAGCAGAGCCGGGGATCCTCTTCAAATCTCTACCCACATCCCCATAGGGCCCCCTTTTGGCATCAAGGCCTCTCAATCCCCCTGCATCTGTATCACCTCCCTGAAGGCCAATCTACCACTCCCCAGGATCCCCTCTCTCTCTCTGCTGCCCTGCAAGAGGGGAGATGGCTGTGGTTAGCAGACCAGGTGAGGGGTACCCCGTGTGTGTGTGTGTGTGTGTGTGTGTGTGTGTGTGTGTATCTTGTGCAGTGCTTCTCGAAGTATGGTCCACAGACCCGCAGCATCAGCATCACCTGGGAGGGTGTTAGAAATGCAGATTCTCAGGCCCCACCCCAGACCAGCTGAATTAAAATCTCTGGGGCTGAGCCTAGGAATATGCATGTTTACTAGCTCTCCAGGTGGTTTGAGGCTCGTTAAAGTTTAAGAATTCATGCCCTAGAGGATGCAGAAGGGCTGTTCTCCAGTAACTGTAACTTTTCCTCAACTTCAGCAGGTGCCAACTCGCGCCTAGCTTCCGGTCTTTGCTGATACACAGAGATGTGCCCATGGTTGCCCCCTGCTGGACGATGCCTATAATGATGCTTACAGCACAGCGCTGATGTGCAGGATCCCACATGAAAAAGGCTGGTTGTCAGGTCTGTGGTCTAGACTCACTAAAATCTACCTGTTCCCCTGCCTGAACTTCAAATAAGTAAACAAGAGGAGGCTTAACTGGGAATCAGAGAGGATGGTTGTTCAAGAAAGGGCTTTGCCCTAGATGTTGAGAGACTGAGATCAAGACCTGACTGCACCATTAAATCAAGGCAACCTTGGGCAAATCTTTTCTCAGTTTCCCTATTTTTAACTTAAATGAGAGGATCTCATAGACAGTCTTTTAGTGTGGAGAGGACTCCTCTCTACGGATGTGAAACTGAGGGGCCAAATGAACCAGCCAAGGTCATAGGCCCTAGAGGTTGCCCAGGAGTTCCTTCTGGCTGTAAGGTCCTTGATTCTAGAAGCAGGATGGGAGGGGTGGTCATTGAAGGATGCTGAGGGGAGCCATGGAGCCCAGAGGCAGATACCTTGAGGTTGGAGAGCTGCCCAAAGCTCTTGCTGCACACGTTGCACTCATACAGGGTTTTGCCATTCTTTTTCTTCAGCGGATAAGGCAGTGCCGAAGAGCCCGCCTGGGAGCCCGGCGGGGCCGACTTTGCTGGAACCGCCCGGCCAGCATGCTCCAGCCCTGTGGAGTCGGTCCTGGCAGCTGCAGAGCCTGGATTCCGGGCCTGGGAGGGTTGGGTTTGGCCAGAGGCTTGAGAGGCCCCTGCGTAGGGGTGCAGGGTCTCCCCCTGGGTGCTGGAGTGCCCGGCCTCATAGACATTCATCAGCAAGGTGGGCACAGCCATGGTGGTGTAGGAGGTGTTCTGGGGCAGCATGAAGAGGGAGGGACACTGCACAGAAGGTAGGCCCCCACAGGTGACCAGGTAAGGTGAGGGGAGGAGAAGTGGGTACACAGGATAGAACGGGCAGAGGTGGGATGGGAGTTCTTTGGAAATGGGGGTGGGTGGGGGCCAGGAGCAGAAAGCCAAGGGGCTGGGGCTCTTTTTATCTTGCCAAGGGTTTGGGAAAGAGCTGTTGTGAGGAGAGAAGGATGGGCCGGGGGACCCCTCGCCAGCTCTTCCCCGCTGGCTTCCCATCTTGTCCCTGCTCAGAGGGTACTTGGCTGTGAGTTTTTCGCCATTGGAGGAGCCGGCAGGCCGCCTTGGTGGCTGGTGCCCTGAGCAGGAAAGGGAAGACGGTCAGGGCCGCACAGACTTGGGTAAAGTTCTGCTCTGCATCAACCTGCCTGGCTCGGAGCTGAGAGAGGGCTCTAGCCTGCACGGCACGTCCCCTCTCTGGGCTTTCCTGGTCTGCAATTGCCCTTGCCAATAAAAGAGGCTAGAATGTGTGCAGCGCATAATAATTTCAGAGAGTGAAAGCGGTTCAAGAAACCTATTAGACGCACAGGTGGAGAAGTCAAGTGGGCAGTTGGGTGAATTGGTTTGGAGATTAACAGAGCAGCCTGAGCTGGAGACATAAATCTGGGTGCCATGGGCCCAAATGAGATCCCATAAAAGGTGGTCCTAGATCTGCTGTGTCCAAAATGGTAGCCACCAGACACATTTAAATTGATTAAAATAAGTACAGTAAAGACTTCAGTTCCTCACTTGCACTAGCCACACTTAAAAGGCTCAGTAGGTATGGTATCAGACAGCACAAGTACAGAGCATTTCCATTACTGCAGGAAGTTCTATCAAACTGCTACTCTAGATAAAGAGAACAGGAGAGAAGGGGGGAAAGAAGAGAGAGGAGAGGAGAAGAGAGGAGATGGGAACATGGGAGGAGAGGGGAGGGGAGGGATGAGGCGGCGGCTCTGGACTGAGTTCCTGAGCAGGGGAAGACTTAGGAGGTACGTAATGGAGAGCAAGCAAGGGAGACTGAGGTGCAACAGCCAATGAGGTAGGAGTTACACTGGGAGTGATATAAAGTAAAATATTAAATATGTATAAAGATTAAAAAGTAGATTGTCTGCTTGGATCCTCATTTATTCACTCAACCAGCTTTACTGAGCTGCTTTACTCTGTGCTGGGGAAATAAAGGACACAGCAGCATGGTCCCTGCCCTCCAGGTCGAGTTGCATAAGGAAATGGGGTATCGTAAGCAATAAACATAGAACGTAGGTTAGTGAGATTGTACTTTTGTGGAAGAAGAAACTGGCCTCCATGATGTCATAGAGCCAGAAATGGCAGAACCATGACCCCACCCACGACTCCCTGACTCCCAGTCAGGGCTCCTGTCTTATAAAATAGGCCCCTCTAGCTCAAACACTCTAGGCAGACAAAGCGCCACTCTCAACCGCCGGGAATAGCTACGCCTACACCAGATCCCATACCCACGCCTGAGAAAACCACTGCCCACCTCCTCTGCTCACCTCTGCTCACGTGTCACCACCTGAGAGGCCCTCGCACCCCCAGGCAGAGCTCCAGCTCAGAATGTGGCAGTAACACGTGCTTGAGGCACTGTCCTCACGAGTGACACTGGGTCCGCAATGTCTCTCACCCCAAAGCTAACAGTGCTTCCCACCTCCAGCCTCCACCAAGGTGCAGCCCCGTGCCCTGGGCTTACTTGTGCTCGAGGCATCCTCTCTGAGACCCTGCGGGGCTGTGCCCGGGGGTGCCGACTTCAGGGTGCACAGGTATACGTCCGGGCCCTGAGGGCAGGCCAGCAGGGAAGACCTGGCCAGTGCCAGTGGCAAGGGGCACAGCCAGCTGGCACAGGACGGGCCATGGGCATCCACTGTGTCTGGAAGTGGCCTGAAGCCTGGCAAGACCTGGAAGGCAGGGGGAAGGGGCTTGGGGGCCAGGGACTGGGAGTTCCACCCCTAGTTTGGTTTCCAAAGCGGGAGGAGAAGCTAAGACCAACCCCCAACCTACACCCGCCTCCACCATGTCTGTCACTCAAATGGCTTCCCCTTCCCTCATCCGCGTTCCCAAGGGACTCACACGTCCACCCCCAGGGTTACCCTCCCCCTGCCCCAGAACCCCTCACTCAGCCTTGCTCTTCCTCCTCCCCTTCCTTCCTGACCACCCTCAGACTATCTACCTGAATGGAGCCAAGGTGAACGTAGAGAAAATTCTCATCAAAGATTGTGTACCCCACAGGAGGGCCCTGAGCCTCCTCCCTCTAAGGCCCGGGCCACGGTCACACAGCCAAGCTTCCTGCATGGCCCTGTCCCTTCTCATGCCTCACAGGAGAGTCGGGCCCCTGGGGCACGGGAGAGGGTCTCTGGCACTTCCAAAGGCACATTCCCATGATGTGCCGGGGTACGGGTGCTCAGGACCAGGGGAATCTAGGCCCCTTCAGATTTTCCCCCTACTTCTTCCTAACATCCCCTCCTTCCAGAAGCAGCCTGGACTCAAAATTGGGGATGGGACCGCATCTTACCTGATCGCCTTGGCAGAGCTGGAAGTCCGAGTGGGGGGACAGGGAGTCTCCTGTGCTCTCCAGGGGCTTAGTCTTGTGGCAACAACCCAACTCTGGAGCGGGTTCCTCCTTCATGCCCCCACTACCTGCTGGGAAGACAGGTCAGTCACAGGTGAGCAGTGAAGGTCCTCCAAATAAGAGCCTGTCTTCGAGGACTGGCTCTCCCAGGAAACCACTGTGTGACCTTGAGTCAGTCACTGCCCCTCCTGGCCTCAGTTTCCCTATCTGCAAACTGGGAGGGTTGGACTGGCTGATGTGAAAGGACTGTCTCAGCAATGACATGAAAGCCAATGATGTTTTCCTGGTAGGGGCAAGAAGAGGATTGAATGGAGACTGGCCAATCAGAGGCAAAGAGCACAGCTGGCCTGAATCCCATCCCTGGGGAAGAGAGGAGAGAGGAGGGTCTTCATGGAGGTACTTCAAGGTAAGCTCAGAGATCTGAGGAAACATTCCAGACCTCCTCAGGGCCACAGGAAATTGAGAAGCTATTCCAAGACTCTACCAACCACAGGCTCCTCACTGAGGGGTGCCCCTGTCCCCCAGCTCATACACACAACTTTTCTGGGCCTCTGAGGAAGCCCCAGTGTCCTGCCACCCAGACTTTCCGGGCTCAGCTTCCTCAGCAGGGGTGGTCTGAGCGAGCGGACCCAGAGTCCCCCGGTCCTGACTGGCCTGACAGGAGGCTGCCCTGTGCCAGCTGTCTGCTCGGCTAGCGCCTCACTTCTCTGCTGCTTTCACTGAGGCCCGCGCAGCCCAGGGACCACGCAGCTCGGCAAGTGTCCCGAGGCCCTTCCCTTTCCCCCCCGTAACCCTCCATAACCCCTGGTTCCCCTCAGAGCCTGGCACCCTCACGCGGGTGTCTCATTCCTCCAAAACCCGGTCTCCTCTCCCTCTTCCCTGACTCCTCCCAACCTGCCCCAGGTCTCAGAACACCCTAGAAGGAGAGGCGGCCTGGGTGAGGCTCTTCACCTGGCTCGGCAGAAGTCCCTTCTGGCTGGGGAAGGAAGCAGGTGGGCAGGTGGGCCACCAGCCTCTGTCTGTGTTTGCGGCCCCCGTGGGTGTGAGAGGTGACAGGAAGGCGCTACATTTGAAGTTGCCACAAATAGGAAGGGGGGGCAGGCAAGCAGGCGGGGGCCCTATGGGACCTGACAAGGGCGAGCCGCCCACCTGCCTTTACCTACCTGAGACAACCATGCCAGAGCTTGGGGCCACAGTAAACTTCAGTGTTCGGGCTGGGATGGAGTGGGGTGTGGTTAACTCTGGTTCTCAGAGAACTCAGATGGCTGAGCAGGAGGGGGACAGAGCAGGGCTCAGAGGCTGGAGCTGGGGTCCTTCCAGGGATGCGGGCCCAGCGAGGACAGAGACAGGCAATGATGTTGACAGGGAAGACAGTGACGGTGGTGGCAGGGAAAGAAACAGGCAGAGACAAGAGCAGGCAACATAGGGTGAGGCAGGGGAGAAAGCAGGAATCCGACCTCACACAGCAGGCACCTAGGAGGCAACGAGTACATCTTCCTCCTCTTTGTCCCATCTCTGATTTCTCGGTTCTGGGGAATCCTTTCTCTAATTTAGATAGAATGCCGAGGGACCCCCCCCCCCCCC
>NW_020175402.1:4439618-4447470 GCF_003031525.2 Neophocaena asiaeorientalis asiaeorientalis
AAAATGCTTGTAAGGCATGACTAGATATCAAAAGGGAGACCCTTTAGGCCAGAAACAGCTTTAGGCTGAGCAATTTCATCGTTCCTGTGAGCAGGAGAAGGTGCATCACCCCCCGGCCTCACACAAATTCTGCCCGGTTGGTGTGTCCGCAGTGTCTGGCCCAGTGTGGCAGCCCCATCCAGGCCTCAAACTCCACCTGGCCATGCCACCCAGGTGGCATGGAATGCACAGGGACATCTCGAACTCTCCATTGTAGGCAAGGGGCATATTACTCTACCAGCTCAGCCCCTGGTCAGTACTCACTTCCGCTCTGGCCCCCGTCACTTCCTGTCATAATCATTTGCCCATAAAACTGACCCCTACGTGTCTGTGTGTATCTCAAGGTCAGGGACCACTCTTTACTTATTCTTGTTTCCCATGTAGATATTTGCCAGGTTTTTTGGGTGCCCAGCATCTGGAACTTTCTCCCACATGAGTCTGGAGGGAGGCAGAAGGCACATTCCACTATAAAAGCCAAAATGGCCACATGCTGAATTCCTACCTCCTTGCTCCAACACGTGATGCAGGCACATGACCTGGACCAGACTGACCAGATGTGCCCATCCAGACTGTGATCAGAAGCCAGTGGCCCTGGGGCTTCCCTGCTGGTGCAGTGGTTAAGAATCCGCCTGCCAATGCAGGGGACATGAGTTTGAGCCCTGGTCAGAGAAGATCCCACATGCCGTGGAGCAACTAAGCCCGAGCACCACAACCACTGAGCCTGCGCTCTAGAGCCCGCGAGCCACGACTACTGAGCCCGTGTGCCACAACTACTGAAGCCCGCCCGCCTAGAGCCCGTGCTCTGCAACAAGAGAAGCCACTGCAGTGGGAAGCCCATGCACCGCAACGAAGAGTAGCCCCCGCTCGCCGCAACTAGAGAAAGCCCGCGCACAGCAACAAAGACCCAATGCAGCCAAAAATAAACTAAATAAATTAAAATTTTCTTTTAAATTAAAGAAAAAGAAGCCAGTGGCCTTGAGGTGGCAGGTTGGTGGAGCCCACTCTGTACGTAGATGGTGATGCACCAGCCTCCAGGACAGCAGAGGGAAGAAAGGGGTTCAGAGGGTGTCACCAGTCCTCTCAGGGCTGGTACTGGGGGTGTGGTCCTGGCCCTGCTTTCCAAGCCTGGCTCTGCAGCCTTCCCAAACCTTCTCTGAGCTTCCCCAGCATCTTTTTTTTTTTGCGGTACACAGGCCTCTCACTGCTGCGGCCTGTCCCGTTGCGGAGCACAGGCTCCGGACGCGCAGGCTCAGCGGCCATGGCTCACGGGCCCAGCCTCTCCGCGGCATGTGGGATCTTCCCAGACCGGGGCATGAACCCGTGTCCCCTGCATCGACAGGCAGACTCTCAACCACTGCACCACCAGGGAAGCCCCCCCAGCATCTTTTAAGTGAATTCTTCCTTTCGCTCTCTCTTCTTTTTTTTTTCCTTTGCTCACACTGTGTGGTTTGTGTTCCTTGACCAGGGATTGAACCTGGGCTCTCAGCAGTGACAGCACAGAATCCTAACTACTGGACCAACAGGGAATTCCCTCCTTCTCTCCTTAAATCCTCCTGAAATGGTTTCTGTAGGTTACAACCAAGAATCCTGCACTATACATGTCCAGAATAGATGAAGCGCCAGGCTCAGGTTGGAATACTCCGAGGATTAGAGTAGATAGCTACATTTACACTTACTATGTGCCTGGCACTGTGCTAGGGGCTTCATAAACATTATCTTACTTAATCTTCACAATAAGCCTGTGCGGTTGGTTTTATTATCCCCGTGATGATGGAACAGAAGCTCAGAGAGAGTAAGCAACTCACTCAGAGTCACACAGCAAATAGCCAAGAGCTCTCTAGTGCCAACCCTCAGATTCCACTGTCTCTTGGCAATGTCAGCCCACCCCCAGTGCCACCCCCACTGCTTCATTTGTGCCCCCCATACTCTCTTCCGAAGTGCCATTCCCAAGGCCCAGACCACCCTCCCCATCCTCTCCCCCAACCAACCCTGCACACACCAGTTGCCCTCTCAGCACCCTTCAGATTAGTGGGCAGCCCTTCCCATGGCACTCCTTGCCATCTTGGTCAACCAGAACTCCACTCCCCAAAGCTGGAGCCCTCCCAGCCTCCCAGGACACAGCCTGCCTCCCCTCCAGCCTTGCCTGGAATCTAAGGGTGCAAGAGCCTCACTGGGTACCTGTGGAAGGCCCCACCCACATCTCGAAGGAGGATTCACACACACCTTTGGCTTCCATCTGCCGACTCCGCCCCCTCCTGGCATCACACTCTGCTCCCAGCTCACAGAAAAGTGTACAACCTCTTGGTGAGGAACAAGAAGGAAAATGGCCTTGGAGATTTCCAGATCTCCAATCCCTGAAAGACCTGGTTAAGAGTGTCCCAAGGAGGAGGGCTGGGGACACAATTCCTCAAGTTACCACTGGAAACAGCCTCTACCTGCCAATCCCTTCCTTGCTCCTTTCTCTTGGGCCTTGCCAGGTCCTCTGTCTTGCCAGCCTCCAGGTCCACTGTGATGTCACCAGCTTAACTGTGATGTCACCATGTCCCACATCCCCCCGAGGGGTAGCACAAGGGGCAGGACCATGGCCTCCTGGGAAACCTAGATTAATGCCTGGACCCAGATGAGAGACCCAGGCCAAGGCAAGTCCTTGGAGACCAGAGGGGGCTTGAGAAATGATCATGGAGGAGAAGCAGGGTTGAGGAGCTTTCAGTGCTGAGCGAAAACACCAGGGAGGCCTCAGAAAAGAATCAGCGTCTGGAGCAGAAGGGCGGGAGGGGTGGACAGGGGTCTTCAGGCTCCTGGCTCACGGTGCACTTGCTTTCTTCATCTTTCTGTTAATTACAAAATAATACAGATGAGTGGTCAACGATTCAAGCAACATAGAATATAAAGACAAAAAATGGAAGCTCCCCTCCTTCACGGTTTCCCAGTGGTGAGTGTGAATTGTTTGGTGTTCATCCTTCCAGACATTTATCCATGAACCTACAAACAAGTAAATGGACTTTAAAATTTTGTTTTTATACACAAATGAATTATATGATAGTACTGTTCTGAAGCTCTATCAACAACCTACTGTGGCCATCACTTCATGCCAGAATGCACACATCATCTGCCTCCTGTTTTTTTCCTGACCATATAGTGTTCCATTGCAGAGGACCACCTATATGTCCTCTGATGGACATAGTATGTAGCATTTCTCTGTTGGTGCACTCCAATTTTTCCCTGTTCCACACAAGGCTGGAAAGGATCTCCATGCAGAGGTAATATGCAGAGTGTTTAAGAATATTAGCTCTCAGACACAGAAAAACAAATATTATATGATATCACTTATATGTGGAATCTAAAAATAATACAAACGAACTTATTTACAAAACAGAAACAGACTCACAGACATAGAAAACAAACTTATGGTTAGGAAATGTGAAAGAGGAGGGGGAGGGATAAATTAGGAGTATAGGATTAAAAGATACACACCACTATATATCAAATAGATAAACAAGGATTTACCATATAGCACAGGGAACTCTTTTCAATATCTTGTAATAACCTATAATGGAAAAGAATTGGAATAAATATATATGTTTTTTTTTTTTAAAGAATGTTAACTCTGCTGGATTTAATCCCAGCTCTGTGACATTAGGGCAAGTCACTTAACCTCTGTCCCTCTTTCCCCATCTGTCAAATGGGGATAATAATAGCACTTGCCTCACAGCGTTCTTTCAATGATTCCTCAAGATAATTTATGTAAAGCCCTGAGGACAGTGCCGGGCCCAATGCAAGCACTTGACAAATGTGGGTTACTGTTAATATTGTATATCAATCTTTGCCTAGTTAGGCAAGTATCTGCAAGTCAGCTTCCTAAAAGCTGGTGATGAATGTTCCTGGCTCACTTCGGAAGACCAGAACTTGGGCAGCACACTTGGAGTCGTGAACTGCATTCAGTTTTATTGCTTTATTCATTAAGCCCTGGTTGGAGACCATTGCTCTCCTCCAATGCAGTCTTGCCCTCACAGCAGTCCACATACCACAGCAATAGTAGCTCCTGGCATTCGAGCCCTCCCCATGTGCCAGGAACCCTGCAAAGCACTTTGACCAGCTTTATCTAACTCCATCAACACAATGGCAAGATGCATGCTATTATTTCTGTTTTACAGACAAGAAAACTGAAACTCAGAGAAGGAAAGTGACTGGCCCAAGATCACGTGACCCAAGTTGGGGCTGCGATGTCCCAGAAGAGAAGGAGACCTCAGGGAAGAATTCCTGGGGCAATTCAGGGGCACCTAGGAACAGACAAAAAGGGCCACAAATGTGGTGCAGTAGAGACTGGATTCCCTCCAGAGGCCAAAGGACCCTCGGAAAAGTAAAGATGGATAGAGACCCAAGTAAAGGACTGGGGAAATGTGCTGCAGAATTAGCATCTGACACCGTGCAAGCTCCCCAAGAACCTGTCATTCATTCATTCACTCACATATTCATTCACATATTTATTAATTGCCAACTATGTATCAGGCATTGGACTAGTTGCTGGGAATAAAGCCCATAGGAACATGACACAGACCTTGCAATTTACAGCCCACTTATCAGAAGGCTTGCAGGATGTTGCTGAAATAAAAAGTTGTGTGCAACTATCAAAGCTTATTATCATTAAACGGTTTGGGAAGCAAAGTAGAGCCAGGAGTGTTGGGCTAGCTTGTGCAGTACAAAGAGAAACACAGTGGAACCACAAGCAAAAGCCCCACTTCCTCTTCAAAAACTTCTTCAATCCATAACCACTGCCACCTCCCACCTTGAGGACAGTCAGCTGAGCTCCTGGCTGGCTCAGTGCCGGGGTCCTGGAACTCTGTTGCATGCATAATTTTGAGGGGGCACAAGATCAGCCAGGTCAGGAGGGGGGTCTGGGACCATCCTTGCTTCAGAGGGTTAAGCAGCTCTGTGACTCTGACAGGGTTGGGGGTGGAGAGCTCAGCCCAGTCCACAGTGCCCTGCCCCCGCTCTGTTGTCGACACCTCCCTCCCCCTGCCTGACACCCACGTATCTCATCTCCCCAGACAGCCCAGCTGTCAGTCAGATGCAACGAGTTGGCCTTTGGCTTCACACCCCAGGGCGGGGAGATTCTGAGATAGGGCTCGCCAGCTCTCACATTTGCAGAAAGGGCCTCGAGATTCTTGCATCTTCCCCTGCACCCACCCGTAAACTTCCAGTCCTTCTGTGGACAAAACTGTAGATATATCTTCAAATGATATTTGATATCTTCAAATGACATCTGAGATCTTCCCACCCATCCCCTTATCTCAACCATTTCAAGAGGATAGGAGACAAAAAGAGGTCACACAGCTGGAATTCAAATCCAGTAGCGCTAATATACCCTTAACCACCATATAGCACTGCCTACCATATACACGGATGTCCTACCCAGCCTTGTGTGAAACAGAGAAAAATTGAAGTCCACCTATATGCCCACCATTAGAAGAATTGTACCTATTATGTACATACATGCAATGGCATACTACGCAGCCAGCAAAAAGCAAAGGGTAAATCTACTAAGTGCCTCCCGTGTGGTAAACCTCTTTATAGTCATCTCATTTAATCCTCCTTGAAATCTTCCAAGGTAAGAACTCTTAATGTCTCCATTTTATAGATAAGCAAACAAAGATTCAACAAGGGTAAACCAGGTAGCATCCACTCAAATACCTACAGTGGCCATGCAGTTAACAAAGAGTGGTCCAGGAATAAGTATGATGCAAATGGTACCTGACACACAGCCTTGGTGTCAGGATTAACAAGGAAAGGTGGAGACTGAGGTAAACCAGAGAGCTTAGGCCATTCATCATGACTCAGCATATTAGAGGCCAGTGCTGCCAAAGGCTCTGACTTTTCTAGAGAATCTGAAAATCAGGATTCTTGCGTGAAATCTCTAGATTTTTTTTTTAAAGTTGGTTCAAGTGTTTTAAAATAATGGGCCCACCAATCAGAACAGATCTGTGTGTCAGATTCAGCTGCCTCTGTCCAAGGTCCCAGAGCCCTAGCTCTTTCCTGTCTCCAAAGGATATGACCCACATTCCATCAAACCTTCAAAGAATATCAGTTCTTGACAAAATCTCCTAAAAAATAGAAAAGGAGGGAACACTTCCCAACTCATTGTATGAGGCTAGTATTACCCTGATACCAAAACCAAAGACATCACAACTACAGAGAAATATCTCTTATGGATATATATGCAAGCATCCACAACAAAATATAAGCAAACATCCACAACAAAATATAAGCAAACAGAATCCACCACAAGAGAATGATTACACACCACGACCAAGTAAGATTTATACCAGAAGTGGTTTGACATCCAAAAATTGATTAATGTGACACACTATATCGATAAAATAAAGGATAAAAACCACACAGTCATCTCAGTAGACGCAAAGAAAGCACTTGACAAAATCCAATACTCTTTCATGATAAAAACGCTCACTCAACTAGGAATAAGGGACTTCCCCATCCCAACAAAGAACGTCTACATAAAGCAAGTGGCGGACATTACACTTAATGGTGAAAGCCTTGTTGCTTTCCCTCTCAGATCAGGAACAAGACAAGGATGTCTACTCTCACAACTTCTATTCAACATTGTCCTGGAGGCCCTAGCCAGGGCAATTTTAGGCAAGAAAAAGAAGTAAAAGTCATCCAGATTAGAAAGAAAAAGTAAAACTATTTCTATACACACATGACATGATCTTATATATAGAAAATCCTGAGGAATCCACAAAAACGTATTGGAATTAGTAAACGAGTTCAGCAAGGTTGCAGGACACAAGATCAACCAATGGTGCTGAGAAAACTGGATATCTGTGTGCCACAAAATTCTCACACTGTGTACAAAACTGACGCAGAATGAGTTATAGACCTAAAGATAAGAGCTAAATCCATAAAATTCTTAGAAGAAAATCTAGGAACAAATCTTCGCGACCTTGGTTAGTCAAAGCCTTCTTAGATACAACATCAAAAACGTAGGCAAAAAAATGGGAAAGAAAGGTAAATTAGACTTTAAAACTTGTGTGCTTCAAAGGATTCCATCAAGAAATGAAAAGGCTAGGATGCCTGTAATTTAAAAAAAAAAAAGTGTTGGCAAAGTTGTAGAGAAATTAGAACACTCATCCATTGT
The DNA here is from genome assembly GCF_003031525.2 of Neophocaena asiaeorientalis asiaeorientalis. NCBI lineage: Eukaryota > Metazoa > Chordata > Mammalia > Artiodactyla > Phocoenidae > Neophocaena > Neophocaena asiaeorientalis. The sequence goes on from NW_020175402.1 coordinate 4,446,811, forward strand.
TGATAGGGATACAAAATGGTTCAGCTGCTGTGGAAAACAGTTTCGTGATTCCTCAAAAAGTTACAGAATTACCATATGACCCGGGAATCCCACTCCTAGACATATACCAAAAGAATTGAAAACAGGTATTCAAGCAAGTACATGTACACGCATGTTCATAGTAGCACTGTTCACGGTAGCTAAAAGGTAGAAATAGTCCAAATGTCCATCAACAGATGAATGGATAAATAAATTTATTATATATATATGCAATGGAATATTATACAATGTGGATGAACCTCCAAACCACTATGCTAAGTGAAAGAAATCAGACACAAAAGGTCACATATTATATGATTCCATTTATATGAATGTCTAGAATAGATAAATTCATAGAGATAGCAGATTGGTCATTGCCAGGGGCTGAGGGGAAGAGGGAATGAAGAGAAATTGCTTAAAGGGTAAGGGATTTCACTTGGGAGTTATGGAAGTCTTTTGGAACTAGATACAGGTGGTGGTTGTACAGCGTTCTGATGACAGTGAATTGTTCACTTTAAAATGGTTAATTTTGGGCTTCCCTGGTGGTGCAGTGGTTGAGAGTCTGCCTGCCAATGCAGGGGACACGGGTTCGTGCCCTGTTCCGGGAAGATCCCACATGCCGCGGAGCGGCTGAGCCTGCGC
>NW_020175402.1:4447555-4474769 GCF_003031525.2 Neophocaena asiaeorientalis asiaeorientalis
AAAAAAAAAAAAAAAAAAAGAAGAAAGTGAAAAAGCAACTCGCAGAATGGGAGAAAATATTTTCAAAGCATTTATCTGATAAGGAACTTGTATCCAGAATATATAAACAGCTCTTACAACTCAATCATAAAGAACAAATAACCAAATCAAAAAATTGGCAAAGGGTACGAACAGACATTTCTCCAAAGAAGACATATAAATGGACAATAAACATATAAAAATTCTCAACAACAGCAAAAAGAGCTCAACGTTAAAAGTCATTAGAGAAATGCAAATCAAAACCACAATGAATTACTATTTCACACCCACTAGGATGGTTATAATTTTTTAAAAAATATGATAAAAGACAAGTGTTGGTAACAATATGGAGAAATTGGAACCCTTCTACGTTGTGGGCAGGAAAGCAAAATGCTGCAGCCACTGTGGAAAATAATTTGGTGGTTCTTCAAAAATTTAAACAGTTACAGTATGACTCAGCAATTCTATTCTTAGATAATATATACTCCAGAGAATTGAAAACATATGTTCATATAAAAACTTTTATATGAATGTTCATAACAGCTTTAGTTGCGATAGCTAAAAAGTGGAAACAACACATAAATCTAATATACTTCAATTAAAAAAAAAAAGAAACAACCCAAATGTCCATCAGTTGATGAATGGATAAACAAAATGTGGTATATTCATACAACGGGATATTCTTCATCTATAAAAATGAAGTACTAACACACGCTACAATGTAAACATTAAAAACATTATGTTAAATGAAAGAAGCCAGTCACAAAGATGACATATTGTATGATTCCATTTATATGAAATGTCCAGAATAGGCAAATATATGGAGACAGAAATTTGATTAGTGGTTGCCTAGAGCTGGGGGTTGGGAGGGGGAAATTGGGAGTGTCTGCTTTTAGTGTGATGAAGATATTCTAAAACAGGTCATGGCTGGCCTTCCCTGGCGGCACAGTGGTTAAGAATCCGCCTGCCAATGCAGGTGACATGGGTTCGATCCCTGGTGCTGGAAGATCTCAAATGCCGTGGAGCAACTAAGCCCATGCACCATGACTATTGAGCCTGTGCTCTAGAGTCCATGAGCCGCAACTGGAGAAGGCCCGCACGCAGCAATGAAGATCCAACACAGTCAAAAATAAATAAATAAAATAAATAAATTTAGAAAAATTTAAAAATAAAATAGGTCATGGTTAAAAATATATATGATCATAGGGAGGCCCCTATTCTTGCCTTCTTAACACTAGAATGCCTTCCTGGGGTTTCCATAAATGCCTCCTGCTAGAATGGGAGCTCCATGAAATGAGGGCTCTAGTGAAGTATCCATCAAAACCTACATGTCATTTCTCCAAAGAAGACATACAGATGGCCAACAAACACATGAAAAGATGCTCAACATCACTAATTATTAGAGAAATGCAAATCAAAACTACAATGACAGGGCTTCCCTGGTGGCGCAGTGGTTAAGAGTCCGCCTGACGATGCAGGGGACACGGGTTCGTGCCCCGGTCCGGGAAGATCCCACATGCCGCAGAGCGGCTGGGCCCGTGAGCCATGGCCGCTGAGCCTGCGCGTCCGGAGCCTGTGCTCCACAACGGGATAGGCCACAGCAGTGAGAGGCCCGTGTACCGCAAAAAAAAGAAAAAAAAATCTACAAACAGTAAATGCTGGAGGGGGTGTGGATAAAAGGGAACCCTCCTACACTGTTCATGGGAATGTAAATTGATACAGCCACTATGGAGAACAGTATGGAGGTTCCTTAAAAAACTAAAAAAAATAGAACTACCATATGACCCAACAATCCCGCTACTGGGCATATACCCTGAGAAGACCATAATTCAAAAAAACACATGCACCCCAATGTCCATAGCAGCACTATTTACAATAGCCAGGACATGGAAGCAACCATGGAAGCAATGTCCGTCAACAGATGAATGGATAAAGAAGATGTGGTACATATATACAATGGAATATTACTCAGCCATAAAAAGGAATGAAATTGGGTCATTTGTAGAGACCTGGATGGACCTAGAGAGTGTCATACAGAGTGAAGTAAGTCAGAAAAAGAAAAGCAAATATCGTATAATAACGTATATATGTGGAATCTAGGGACTTGCCTGGTGGCACAGTGGTTAAGAATCCACCTGCCAATGCAGGGGACATGGGTTCGATCCCTGGTCCTGGAATATCCCACATGCCACAGAGGAAATAAGCCCGTGCGCCACAACTACTGAGCTTGCGCTCTAGAGCCCATGAGCCACAACTACTGAAGCCTGTGCACCTAGAGCCCGTGCTCCACAAGAGAAGACACCTCAAGTGAGAAGCCCGCACACCGCAATGAAGAGTAGCCCCCGCTCGCCGCAACTAGAGAAAGCACATGCGCAGCAACGAAGACCCAACACAGCCAAAAATAAATAAATAAATATTTTTAAAAAATAGCATATATGCGGAATCTAGAAAAATGGTATAGTGATATTATATGCAAAGCAGAAACAGAGACACAGACGTAGAGAACAAATGTATGGATATCAAGGGAGAAAGGGGTGGGGAGGCAGGAATTGGGAGACTGGGATTGACAAATATACATTACTGATGCTATGTATAAAATAGACAACTGATGGGAACATACTGTATAGCACAGGGAACTCTACCTTATGCACTGTGGTAACCTAAATGGGAGGGAAGTCCAAAAGGGAGGGGATATCTGTATATGTGGCTGATTCATTTTGTTGTGCAGTGGAGGCTAACACAACATTGTAAAGCAACCATACTTCAATAAAAATTCAAAAAAACACCCCAACAGGACCTGTATGTCAGGCTCCCCACAACTTCAACTTAATGGTATGTGAACAAGAGCAGGCCCAGAGCAGAGTATTTCCACACACAAGCTCTGCTTTGGCAGAAATGGTGATGGAAATGGTGGCTTGGCACTCAACATCCCTTGCTCCCTCCTAGCATGCCTTCCTGTACTGCACAGGAGGAATGTGAAAAAACTACATTTCCCAAACTCCCTTGCAGCTAGGACACTGATTATGAATATGGTTGTGCTAATCCAGACACATCTGGATGAGGTTTGGAAGGTGAAAGTGAAGAGGTCAAAGGCTCTAGGTCAGCCTTTTTTACAACAGTATCAGCAGCAGGACCAGAGTCAAAGTTTGGAGCATCTTTTTTTTTTTTTTTTTTGCGGTACGCTGGCCTCTCACTGCTGTGGCCTCTCCCGTTACGGAGCACAGGCTCCGGACGCGCAGGCTCAGCGGCCATGGCTCACGGGCCCAGCGGCTCCGCGGCATGTGGTATCTTCCTGGACCGGGGCGCGAACCCGTGTCCCCTGCATCGGCAGGCGGACTCTCAACCACTGCGCCACCAGGGAAGCCCTGGAGCATCTTTTGTTTTCTTTTTCCTTGTGGATCTGGCATAGGTCTGGAGCCAGCCCTTACAGATTCTCCACCTTTCTGAGTGAAGCAAAGGGAGCAGCTCCCCAGCCTGGTCAGTTCTGTAGAGTTGTTCTGGAATTACTCCTGGAGGCCTAGTCTAGAACCAGCTCCCAGTCCCTTCTTGTTATTTTGGAAGATTTAGTGCCCTGTATGACATCCCTTTCCAATTGGCAATAGCAGTTTATTTATTTATTTATTTATTTAAACCATCATATGCTTTTTTTAAAAAATAAATTTATTTATTTTTGGCTTCTTTGCTTCTTCATTGCTGCGCGCAGGCTTTCTCTAGTTGCGGCGAGCGGGGGCTACTCTTTATTGTGGTGCGTGGGCTTCTCATTCCAGTGGCTTCTCTTGTTGCAGAGCACAGGCTCTAGGTGCACGGGCTTCAGCAGTTGTGGCATGCGGGCTCAGTAGTTGTGGCACGTGGGCTCTAGAGCGCAGGCTCAGTAGTTGAGGCTCATGGGCTTAGTTGCTCCGTGGCATGTGGAATCTTCCCGGACCAGGGATCGAACCTGTGTCCCCTGCATTGGCAGGCGGATTCTTAACCATTGCACCGCCAGGAAAGTCCCAATAGCAGTTTATTTATTTGCAGCTTAGCCTTAAGGAATACGCCAGCTTCGCCCATGTTGTCTTGCATGAAGACATGTAATCATTCTGAGCCTCTGTATCCTCATCTTTAGAATGGAAGTAAGAATACCCCACTGCGGATTAAATATGAAGTATTTTAAGCTAGCATACTACTTGACAACAGTTTCATGAACTGAAGCTCTCTGGTTCAGTTCAGGGGTGCTCGTAGCTTGGACTCCTGTGAGGTAACAAACAGACTCAGGCTACACCCTCCTTCCTCCCAGAAGTTCACCCCAACATTTCCTATCTCTGCATCCTTAAAACTCGGAGCCAAGTGGTGTAGGTCCCGTTGTGTCAGGTATGAGAGAGTAGGGCAGGGGAGAGACCACCAGATTGGGGCTTGGACCATCTAGGTGCCAGTAGCCCTCTTTTACAGATGAGAAGACTGACATTTAGGGAAGATAAAGGACTTGCTTAAGATCAACAAGCCACAGAGGCAGAGAATGGATCTGAAGGCACTTTTGTCCGACTGCGGAGTGAGGCCTTTGTTCAGCACACTACACAGACCTGTTACCTTTGGCACGTGATCCACTCCCCACTCTGTTTGAGGAAAGGAGGTGGCAACCTCATTTCAATGAGAAATTACCTCGAGAGACAGCCTGCTGTGGGCAAGGACACCACTCCAGGAAACTGGGGCAATTTGGGTACCACGAAGAGAATTCAGGAGGCAGCAGGTCCTTCGCTAGGATCTAGGTGAGATGACAACTCTGAGTGCTCACCCAAGGAGTCAGGAGAGAAAGATCTAGTCACTCGGCTGACGTCGACCTAAAACGTGCTATGCGTGAGGTGCCATGGTGGCTGTGGGAACGTGTGCTGTAGCAGGGAGCCCAGGCAGGGACCGTTAGTTGCCTACCCATCAGTAGGCCTCAGACCTTCCCAAGGACACCGTTCCCAGGGCCCCAGGAATTTCACACCTTCAGAGAAGGCCCCCAACCCCCATCCCGCCAACTGCCCACCTTTAAGGTTCAGTGGGCAACTTCCTCCTCTAAGACCGGACCCCAGTTCAGCAACCTATCCCACCTCTGAGGGTCTGCAGCCCTCATTTCAGGCAGACCGCTCCTCAGGGACACGAAAAATCCTGCCTTGTGTCATGATTACAGTGGAAAGAATAGGAGGCCTGGGCTGACCTCAAACCTACATCAGTCCCACTATACTTGTGTGGCCTTGGCCTGTTACTGAGCCTCTATGAACCTCTTTCTTCACCTGTAAAACATGGTTACTAATATCTACTTTGCTGGAGAGGTAAAGAGAGGTAAGCATGTACTGGGGCTCCTGTTCAGTAGATGGTCGTTCCTTCCTCCTGGCCCCTCTCCTGCTATTTCCTTTCGGATTACACCATCCTTCAGGGCAGAGGCAGGACCTTATTATCTCTTTACCCACAGCCACACCCGCACCCAGATGTTGCCTGACAAAACCTGTTAAATGAGTCAACAACTAGAAGCCTATGGTCTACATCACTCCATTTGTTTCATTCATTCGTTTGTTGAACAAAAGTGTCTTGAGTCTTAACCAGGTGCCAAGCCCTGTGCTTGGTGCCAAGGATATAAAACCCGAGGGGCCCACAGGCTGTGATAAAACAGACATGTGTGATATTATAGTCCAGTGTGATCACTGAGCTAGGGGCATCCAGTGGGGAATGTCTAACCTGGGGAGGTGGGGACAAAGTTGTCAGGGGAAGTTTGCTGGAGGAAGTGGGGCCTTGTCTGACTTCATTTAGTATCTGTGTCTCTCCAGCCATTAGAATGGAAGTACCATGGAGGCAGAGATTTTTGTTTTGTTCACCGCTGTGTCCCCAGCACCTGAAAGACTACCTGGTACATAGCAGGTGCTTGATCAGTACATGTGAATGAATGCATGAAACAGGCAAAGAAGAAGAGTTTTGCTCAGAGGCTCGGAGGCAGGAGACTGCTTGGCTCCTCTGGGCTCCTGCGTCACTTGCTCTTTTTTCAAGGGACACCATAACCCCATACAGGGCTCTGCTCCTCTCAAAGGCTCTCATACCCCTGTGTCCATTTCACAATAGCCCAGTGAGGTGAGCAGGCAGATACAACTCTCCCTACTCACCGATGGGGAAACTGATCTTTGGAGAGAAAAAGTGATTGGCTCACGGTCCCATGGCAAATTGGTGGCCTTGCTGAGAGGAGAACTCAGGTCTCCTGGCTCTGAAACCTGGCTCTAACCTGCTACCCTGAGGACAGGACTCAGTGCAAGCTGCGGTACTCAGCTGAGCTGGGTGTCTCAACCTTCAGACCCAGAGAGGGGACCTCAGCAGGCAGTAGAGGGAGATCATGGTCCTGAGAATGGAGACGGTATAATAACAGTAATGACGAAGAGGAGGAGGAGAAGTAGAACTTTTCTATTGTTATGATACATTTTGTTTTAGTAAGTTCAGTGCTAGACATCTATTCTTTCATTTATTCCTCACCACAACCCTGTGAGGTGGATATACTTCCCCCTATTTAACAGATAAAAAACTGAGCTCAGAAAGGTTAATTAACTCGTTTGAGGCCATACAGCCAATAAGTGGTAGAGCTGAATCATAGGCCAAGTCCGTTGAGCTTTTTACCATCTTTGCTCATCTACAAAGGGCAAAGGATATGGGACAGGTGTGATGCTACGATGCTGTATTCATGCTGGGGGCCAGGAGGCACTGCCAAGGTCAGACAGCTTTCTCCTCGCAGCAGAGTCTAGGGCTTTCGGTACCGGGAAGGCCCACGGTTCTGACACAGAGCTTCTCCTGCTGCCATAGCTGTCACACAACAGACACTTACAGATGCCTAGGTGCCTAGCACAGCTGGGATGTAAATGTAACCCAAACACCCAGGCTTCCCCATTTCTTGGGAATAAATGAGGGCATATTAATAGAAACAACTTAAATTTCACTCCAACCCAACCTTGCAACCGCCCTCAATTATTTCTCCTGTGGCAATTGAGTATTTTGGTTAACAGACCAAGACCCTAAAGTCAACCAGACTAAGTTCAAATCCCGTCTCTGCCACTCTAGCCTGCACCTTGAGCAAGTTCTGTGACATGCCTCAGTCTGTTTCCTTACCTACTTACAAAATAGGAATTGTAACAGACCGAGGTCTTGGGATGTTAGGAAGATTGTAGCAGACGGTGCATGGAAAGTGCTTAACCCAGCACCTCGCCCAGAGGAAGGGCAGGATGAATGGAGCTGCCGACAGGATTTTTCTGAGAGGTTCTGGGGACGGCTTGGTGGGCTCTCAATCATGCCACCTGAGGGATACTAGCAACTGCCTCCATGGGAAGCCAAGGATGCTGCCTCCGGAGCTCCTCCAGCACTGGGCCAGCAAGTCACTCTTAGGACACGTTCTGCTCTCAGTGATGAGAAGGGTGTCCCACTCATGCCCCAGGTCCCGCTTTGTCAGCAGAGGGTGAGGGAGCTGAAAAGGCACCTCTTGCTCTCCCATACATCAGAGCCCATCATAGTAGCAGCTCCTGGGACTCTGACAAGTGGGCTTGTTGATCATCCCGACCCTGTGGCTCTGGCTCAGCATCACGGCCATTTCATTCCCCAGGGAACTCCTCAGCCCTCGCACCCGTGGGCCTCAGGGATCCATGCCAGCCCTTAATGTCTGAACTTCAGCAGACTCCACACCTGCTTCTGGCCACACAAAATCTCCCAGATTGGGTAGAAAAGACTCTAATAAGTGATAATGATGAAAGCCTTTAAGAGACAAAGAGAGAAACTATTGCAGGAGCACAGAGCAGGGAGTCTTTTTTTTTTTTCCTGTCTGGACCAGGGAAGGCAATCTCACTGTGTCACTAATGACTCAGAATGCTTCCATGGCTCCTCAGACCCCAGTTTAGCCTATGAGGCCTTATCTGACACAGCCCCTGCCCAGGCCACCACAAAGTGTATGTGCCCTCACTTCATCCTGCAGCTTTATTTCACAGAAAAAGAAATGAGGCTCAGAGATTTTAAATGATTTGCTCAAGGTCACAAGACAAGCTAGAATTTGAACCCAGACCCAACCCCAGAGCCTGTGCTCTAAGAACCACAGAGTCATTTTAAAAACTAAATGAGCAACTTGTAAAAACACTTTGGAAAGCATACAAGAGAAATTAAAGGCACCATTCGTAGTAAATTAAAGACACCATTTGAGTTAACTTGAAAATATTTTCCTCATCTTGATCAAAACCCTCAAGGGAAAAAAAAAAAAAAAAACCCTCAAGGAACCCAATGATAATATCACCTCTAGATCTGGTCACTCTTAAGACATCAAAGGAGACCAAAGGGGTCAACAAGAGGTGGCTTACAAAACTGAGTGTCCTCCTTTCTGGACAGGGTGGGCAGGCACAGATTCTGGAAGACTGTTCCCTGTGGATTACGGCGATACCAGACTCTGCTCTGCCCTCAGCCAGAAGGAGCTGTGTAAAGCCCATTGCCCGGAGCACCATCAGGAGCTGAGAAGTTACGCTCATTCAAGACGGGTTCTGGCCAGCTCTTCCCAAAGTCTCCCATGGAACACTTATAAAGTAAGGATATTTTAGCAGAACACTCCCAGGAGGTCATGACCTCCAGATTAAAGGAGACAGCCCAGTCTCTAACAAAACAGCAGAGGTGTCAAATTAACTGCTACAAGAAATGATCAAAAATTGATTCCTATTTTGAATAGACAGTAAGCACTGAGTATCACAGTCACAAGCTGAAATTATGAGGCAAGCTGCAAGACATAGTAAGATGATCAAATGTCTTGACTGCAACTTAATATGTGGTTGGTGAATACATTCACATGGAAGTGAAAATATTTGTTGAAATGAAACAATGCATTTATGCATTGGAGATGAGTTCGTGAAACTCATAGGAATTCTTGACGTGTTCATTCAGGTCCTCCAAGAAGCCAATGTCAAGAGGGGATTAGATGTGGGAGAGATTTATTGGGGAAAGTACCTAAGAGGGAAAACGTGCAAGGAACCAGAGGAAGCTGGGAGAGCCAGCAGACCACAGTGCAGGTGAAATCCCCATGGAGGACAGAGGAAGGAGGGAAGGCTGGTCAGGAAACGTCTTAGACTGGAGTGCAATTCTAAGAAAGTTTCAGCAGAGCCAATGGGGAATCCTCAATGCAAAATTACCCATCACAGGACTCCCTTGCCTCCCAGGATGGCCCTACCTTCCTGTCCTTGTTGACTCAGTCACTGCCTGGGAGCCACCCACTGGAAGCGTGGCCCCAGAGATTCTGTGGTGAAGGATTCCGGCCATTATGGTTGGGGCACACATGACACTTGGGTATGGCATACCATTTATTAAAGGTGATAAGTCTGTCACAGCAAGACCAATCATAGCAACGTGTTTAGTTTTTATTACGTGAGTATTTTTCCAGTACATTTTAAGAGAAATAAATATCACAAGCCTTAATTGTGTTTTCAGAATACTCCATGAAGTCTCAGGAAACATTTTGGAAAATTCTGGATTCCGTGAATTCCTGGCCAAGGGATAATCGGGATTGCGGAAAGAGGACACAGGACAGAGCTGGGAGATCTGGGTTCTAGCCTGATCCTGTCACTCACTTGCTGTTGGAGCTTCTTCAAGTCACTTCATTAGTTTCCACACCTTAAAATGGGTGCGAGGAAGAGGAGCTCCTACGTGTCCCTGGGAACCTGCTGTTCAGAGCCCCTTAAAGACAGACTCCTGGACAGAGGATTCTATAGCAAAGTGGCTGCTTTTGTGGCATTAAAACCTGCTGGTCATGTACCTGCACCTTGTGCCCCAATGGCCGTGCCAAACAGGGACCTTGTTCCCTGCCATCCTCTGCCCCTGGCTTCTCCTGAGCAGACTGGCTCAACTTCTGGTCTTGTGGTTTCCCTCTGTCAGCTGTCATAGCAACTGTGGGTGCTGGGAAGGGGGAGGCTCTGGGAGGAGCTGTGGTAGGCAGGGGGAAGGTGTCACCTTCCAAAATAACCCCCGAGGAGAGACTGGTGGCCACTTTGAAGCAGATTCTCATCACCACGCTGCTTCCAGGAAACCCCCAGAAGCTGAACAAAGGAGGGGCTTTTAAGAAATGAAGCCTGGTGCAAGATCCTTAGCCTTTCTGGACAGATGGGAGACAAGCCAAGCATCTAGAAGTCCAACCAGATTTGGAGGGGGATCAGGGAGCAGAATTAGGAGGAGGGGGCAAGGTTAGTGGTGAGAAGGTCAGGGTATGAGATCCCCAAGAGGAGGCTCTGTCTCCCCCATCTGCCTAGGGGTTCCTTGAAGGCTGTGTCCTGGTCTCCCCTTGAGATGAGGAGGCCCCACAGTGTGGGCTCTGTATCTTGCACGAGATAGGGAGTCTCAGCCAGGGCCTCTGAAATGCAGCCTCTTCCACTTGTCTGCCCAAGCCTAGCACAAAGCTTCTTCCTGTCTCCCGGAAGTCTGCCCCGCACCTCTTATCTGCCCCCTGCCCCGTCCTCCACCCAGGGGTCCAGCCCCCCCCACACTCTTTCCAGAGCCACTGACTGATTTCCAGCTGCAACTTCCTCTGGACTTTACTGGACTTTACTTTGACCTCCTTCTCAGCACACTTATAGGCCAGTTGTTTTTTTTTGTTTTGTTTGTTTGGTTTAATCTGTTCAGTCAGAATCCTTCCTTCCTCTGAGAGGGGCAGAGGCCTCTAGCTAACACATCACCAATGTACTCCTGACAATTAGCTCTAACTCTGAGCGTATGCAAATGGTCCACAAAACAGACTGCATCCAGTAAATGATAACAGTGGCCACCCCTGACTGCAGGCTGGGCATCTTCCAGGCACAACGCTAACATTTCACACCTGGCATCTCAGGTCATTCCTTCCTTCAAGACTATTACAGAGCTCCCATTGTCCTCCAGCCCTTGCTAGGTGCTGGAGACACTGCAGTCAAAAGCAGACAATGATCCTTGCCCTTCTGGAGTTTACATCCTCACAGCAACTCTAAGGGTGGGCATTCTTGCTCCCATTTTCTATTACCTAAGATAAGGAAGCCAGTAAGCAGACTCCACGCTCAAGCTCAGCCCTTTATAAGGCAGAAGGTTTTTTAAGAAACATGAGATTTTGGACTTTACAAACTGAAAGCAGTAGACCAATCGGAACCGGCTTCTGCATAACACTTTCAGTTCATAAAACACCTGGCTCCTTGAAGAGATGGCTGATATAGTGCTGGGCTGAGGAAGTCCAGGTAAGCCTGGAACAGCTTGCTTTGCCAGAAAGCAAGGAAGTGCTCAAAGCAAGATGAGGACACAAGGACCTGGGAACCAGTTTGAAGGGGGTCCCACTGGCCAAACTGGGGGCAATTTAAACATCAGAACAACTGATGGTAATTGATTATAGCCCATTGAAAAATGAGAAATCCATGAATCCATTCTGATATAAATAAATGTATTTTTTTAAGTCTTTATTGAATTTTGTTACAATATTGCTTCTGTTTTATGTTTTGTTTTTTTGGCCACAAGGCATGTGGGATCTTAGCTCCCTGACCAAGGATCCAACCCGCACCCCCTGCATTGGAAGGCAAAGTCTTAATCACTGGACCTCCAGGGTAGTCCCCCATTCTATTATAAATAAATGAATGAATAAATGGAGCAGGAAAAGCTCTTCTAACAAATGTAGAAAGATAACGTAATTAGAAAATCACATTTGGTAGACTTCAAAATGATAATCAGTTTAGCCAAGGATTAATCAATGGATTCTAAAACTATGGGATGAAAGTTTGTGAGAAACAGGATCTGTGTCATCACAATGTATGTCCCTACAAGATACTCACTGAATACAAAGGGGAAAAAAAATAGCAACTTGGCGATGGAGGAAACTGACACCTCAACCAAGTGATTCAAGTTCAACATACAACAGTTCAAATTAATATCCTTTATCCCCTGATGTGATATACTGAGAAAGATATATCAACTTCTGTGATATTCCTGCCAAAACTGCAAATTTTCAATCTAATCATGAGGAAACATCAGACAAACCCAAATTGAAGGATATTCTACAAAGTAACTGGCCTACTGGACTTCCCTGGTGGTGCAGTGGTTAAGAATCTGCCTGCCAATGCAGGAGACACGGGTTTGGCCCCTGGTCCGGAAAGATCCCACATGCTGCAGAGCAGCTAAGCCCGTGCGCCACAGCTACTGAAGCCCGCTCACCGTATCTAGAGAAAGCACGCGCACAGCAATGAGGACCCAACACAGGCAAAAATAAATAATAAATCAATTAATTAATAAAAAAAATAACTGGCCTATTATTTTTTTAAATGTCGTGTCACAAAACACAAGGAATGATTCCAGATTAAAAAGACAGAGATGTGAGAATTTAATGGACTGGATGATCCTGGATTGATTCTGGACAAGAAATAACATTATTAGACCCTTAACAGGACAATTGAAAAAACTCGAGTAAGTTCTGTAGATTGTAGTGTATCATCCTGGCTTTGATAATTATGCTATGATTATGTTTGACAATGTCCTTGTATTTTTATTCTTTTATTTTTTATTTATTTTTTTTGCGCTACGTGGTCTCACTGCTGTGGCCTCTCCCGCTGCGGAGCACAGGCTCCGGACGTGCAGGCTCAGCAGCCATGGCTCACAGGCCCAGCCGCTCCACGGCATGTGGGATCTTCCCGGACCGGGGCACAAACCCGCGTCCCCTGCATTGGCAGGCGGACTCTCAACCACTGCGCCACCAGGGAAGCCCTCTTGTATTTTTAGAAAACATTCTCTGATGTGTTTAGGGATGAAGGAACATTACGTCTGCAATTTACTCTGAAATAGTTGAGTATACATAGAGAGATGGGGAAGGGAGAGAGAATGATAACAAATGAGGTAACTTTTTAACAGTTGGGGAATCTCCGTGAAGGGTATACAGGAATTCTTTGATTCTTCTTGCAACTTTTCTATAAGTCTGAAACAATCTCAAAATAAAAAGTTAAAAGAAAACATTTTACCATTAATTATCTCATTGGCTTTTCATGTAGAAGTTAAAAGCGAAGGTCTTATTACATCCTTATTTTACAAATGTGGGTAACAAGAGTTTGGAGAACTGAGCGTACTGGCTCAGGCTGTTCAATTAGTGGTGAATCAGAGTTTGAACCCAGATCTCTAAGCCTCAGAGCTTCTTGCATGTGGGTCTGAGGGATTAGTATGAGCTAGTACCGATGGGGATGTGCCCCTCTTTTAGGCTCTATCTATCCTAAGAAATCACAACATTCAAACCATTCTCACCTCTCCCCACCCATCTCAAAATACCTAAGCAACTCAAGTGGACTGGGCACCCTTTGTCTACAACATCACCTGGGAAAGGGTCCATGGAGACACGTCTGACTCAGGACTAACACACATCCATGAAATAGATATCAAAGCCACTGAGGCCCTTAGAGCTGATGGATGGGTCATCATAATGAAGGAATGGACTAGTGGGTGAATGGACATTGACATGCACACAGACTTTCATTTCAGCCTAAATACCTTGGAGAGTTGAAGGTGGTTCCTCTTCTGGGGACCAGCTAAGGAAGGGCTGAGGAGGGGCAGCTCCAACGCTCTGTAGCCCTCAACATGCTTCTCCACCCCTCTTTCCAAAGGGCCCCTCCCTGGCATCCCTATAACCCATGAGCCATCCACCCGATGTGGACCACAGGGAGACTGATCAAAGGGAGAGGAAGGATCCTGGGGCCAGTTAAGGTCTGGAGCCCCACTCGGGCAGATGCAGGTCTTATTGGGCCTGGAGCTTTTACAGTTTAGGAGGCCCGCTTTAAGAAAAGAAATAAAAGATTATAAATATAAAATATATAACCCAAGTGAACATTCATTTAGAATGAGTAAAGAAGTCACGATGAATCATAAATTTTATTTAACATCATAAAATATATTTGTATTAAAAATCTAGAAACAATAAATGCTGGAGAGGGTGTGGAGAAAAGGGGACACTCTTGATATATATATATATATTTGTATTATATTTGTATTAACTAATTGTCTGGCACTCCTCTGTACTACTTTTTAACAGACTAGTGGCTGGTATTTCACATTTCAGATTTCCAACTGTGATTAAATATCTCATTTGTGGGGAATTCCCCAGAGGTCCAGTGGTTAGGACTCCACACTTCCACTGCAGGAGGCTTGCGTCTCCAATCCCTGGTTGGGGAACTGAGATCCTGCAAGCTGTGTGGCCAAAAAACAAAAAAAAAATTAATTCATTTGTTCACATTTTATAAAAATATGTCAGCATATGACTTGGCTCCCTCCACAGCCTTGGGAGGGGCCCTGAGTTTTCAACTAAACCGACTTCTGTTCCACTCCTTCTGGACAAAAAGTTTTGAGCTTAGGGAGGGCATGAACAGGAATTCTCCCCCCCAAGCTTGGTTACTCTAGAAAGGCCCCAGAGACCTGCTGGCTCTCTCTCCTCCCCTTCTCCCCTGAAAATGCAATTCTCAAGAAAACTGAGCCTTGGAAAGTTGAGGGCTCTAGCTGTGCGTGTTCCACGATAGAAGAGGTTAAACCTCTGACCAAAGCTGGACATAGCCACAAGGCAGGCTTCTTTCCTTCCTTCTGAAGGGGCCCTGATTTTTCCCGCTTCAGGTTTCTGAAGCACATTGTTCCATTTGTCTGAAACACAACCCCTGCACACCCCACCTTCACCTCTTTTCCACATTGTCACCTGGTCAAGACTCAGTTAAGTCTCAGTTTAAAAGGCAGTTGCTCAGGAAGGCTTTGTCTGATCCCCTTTCCCTTAAATTAAATCACAATAATTATCTATACACTGTAATCCTACCCTGCCAGTACCACGAAGCCTAGGACCTTGTTTGTCTGTCCTTCCGGCTTGTTGGTGCCTGTATTTTTGCAGTCCATGGAGTACTGTCTGGTGCACAGTGCCTGGCACACAGTGGTGCTCAAACAGTATTTTTGAATGGGAGAAGGAAAGAAAGGAGTTGACTCTGATGGGTGAGGAAAGGGGAAATGTGGTGACAGAACGCCCCCTACTGGACACGTGGAGTACCAGGGACCCAGGACTCCTCCCTGCACTGGGAAGAACAGTGGGGCGGTAAATTCCTTATCTGTGCGGTAATCTTGGGAAGACTCCTACAGATTTATTCCCTCTCACTTCTATCAGCTCCACCACAGCTCTCCTCCCAAGCTTCAGAGCAGGGTCTGAGCTCTGCACCCATCCTCCCCGACACGGCAGACCAGCCCACACAGCTCCACAGGGACCATCCCCTGACCTTCCCCAAAATTAATATCCCTCCCTCCTGGACCTTTAGCTTCCAATAGAATAGGCCCAGATTCTTCCATCGATCCCTTTTTCTCCTCCTCCCTAATCAATCAATCAGAAGTGATTGGCTAGGGCACTGGGGTGGATGGATGTGGGAAAGGAATGGTGGGCAGGGAGCATGGAAAGTTGGTGGGATGGGGGGCGTGGGTGGGTGAGTGTGCTTCCGAAACAGGGTCCTGCTAATATTATGGCCAGAACAATGGGGTTGTTCTTGGAGGGATGCGAGGGATGAGAAGGTACCTGGGACGAGATATTTAGAAAATGGTGAATGAGGAATTCCCATCGACTGCCTTGACTGAAAAAGCATAAAATTGCTCCACATTGGGACTTCCCTGGCTGTCCAGTGGTTCGGACTCCGCACTCCAACACAGGAGCCATAGGTTCAATCCCTGGTTGGGGAACTAAGATCCTGTGGGGCACAGCCAAAAAAAGAAAAAGAAAAAGAAAAAAACTTGTTCCAGATTATACAGCACGGGGGTCGGGGAGGGAATCACAGAAGGAGTTTGGGCTAGGAGAAATATAGGGTTCCATTGAGGGAGGAATGGGGCTCAGCAACCAAGATGGAGGCTCAGATAGGAGTTTAGGGGTTCAGTGACGGGAGTCAGGGCTCAGTGCTAAAAATATGGGAGGAGACGGAGAGGGCAGGAGGAAATCTTGGGTGACGGTAAGAAGGGGAAGAGGGTGGGGGTCAAGGAGAGATAGAGGTCTCGTTCTTCCTCTGGTGGGGAGGGGAGAACCGACCACACCTGTGTCTCTCCATAACGGTTCCCATCCCTGGCCCCTCCCCCAGCAGTGCCCCAAGTGGGGCTGGGGAAGAGTGACAGTTACTTAAGGACCCTGAGTCCCACTTGCTCTTCTAAGCATCCTGTGGTCACTGGAGGGCTAGAGGGGGCTGAAGCCAAAGCTTGGGTTATTGATCTCTGGCCCCAAAGGTCAGCTTCAGGGGCAGAGGGAGTGGAGTGGCCACAGTGGGAGCCTCCAGAGACCCCTCAACAGTGGGGCTGTGCTGCACAGCCTGGTTTCCATGTCTGCATCCTTGGCTTCCCATGATCCCCCAAAACACACACACACACACACACACACACACACACACACACACACACTCATACCTTCTCCATCCAGTCCTGTCTGACACTTCTGCCTCTGAGATGTCTCAGATTTTTTGTGTTTGGATTTTGGAATAACTAGAGAGTATAAAGCAGGGATTTGGATGGAATTATTTACTACTAATCCCACCCCCAAGACAAAGCCCTAGGAGTCCATGAATGCATGGGTGAACTCAGTGGGAAAGCACCAGTCTGGTAGTCAGGAAGGATGGCCACAATTTGCAGTGTGGCCTCAGGCAAACCACTTAACCTCTATGGATGGATCTTAGTTTTCTGATGTATAAAATGAAGGGGTTTAATCAGATGAGCGCTAGCATTCCTTCCAAATAAACAATCTAAGCTTCTAAGGAATTAAGTGGGAACAGGGACAGTAGGGGTTAGGGTAAGAATTAGGTTAGGTTCAGAAGATGGTAAAAAGAATTCTTGGACTTAGAAATAAAACCTGGATTCTAATTTAGGCCATTATTAACTACGGAATACTGGGCAAGTCATTCATTTATTCATTCAACAAACATTTAATAAGCAATTACTCTATTCCAAGTTTTGTGCTGTATGCTAGCCACACAACAATAAGGCAGACATAGTCCTCATGGAGTTTACATTCTAGTAGCCAGTGTGAGATAAAGATAAATTAAAAAATATAATAAAGTGGGGGCAAACAGTCTGTTAAAGAAGCGCAGGGTACTATAAGAACACATGAGGGACTTCCCTGGTGGCGCAGTGGTTAAGAATCCGCCTGCCAATGCAGGGGACACAGGTTCGATCCCTGGTCCGGGAAGATCCCACATGCCGCGGAGCAACTAAGCCCGTGTGCCACAACTACTGAGCCTGCACTCTAGAGCCCGCAAGCCACAGCTACTGAGCCCGCGAACCACAACTACTGAGCCTGCGTGCCACAACTACTGAAGCCAGCACATCTAGAGCTCGTGCTCCGCAACAAGAGAAACCACCGCAATGAGAAGCCCACACACCACAAGGAAGAGTAGCCCCCGCTTGCCGCAACTAGAGAAAGTCCATACGCAGCAACAAAGACCCAACGCAGCCAAAAAATAAATAAATAAAATAAAAACCCTTCCCCCAAAAGCCATCGGGGAGTTTGGGTCTTTAAAAAAAAAAAAAAAGAACACATGAGAGTGGTATTGGGTAAGTGAGTGGGTGGAAGCAAGGAGATCCCCGGACAAAATGTGACATCTTTGGAGCCTAAAGAATGAATAGTGATCAGCAAAGTGAGGTAGGAGACATGGTGCTGCTGGCGGAAGGTAAGCATGGGAAACGCCAGGGAGGAGAGAGCAAGGCATTCGGAGGCCCTGGAATGCTAACTGTGAGAGAAGTGAGGAGCGTAAGTTTGGAGGTAAGTCTGGTATTGGGGTCAGAGACCTGCCTCACCTGCAAAACTGAGATAACCACATGCCAGTCATGCCTCCCTCCTTTCCAGCAGCCCTGTTTTCCAGGGTCTGGTGAGATAATGCATGGGAAAACACTTTGTGGTTGGAAAAGCATTGTGCAAAGTAATGCACAGACAATGGAAAGGAGCTATGGATCACTGAGGATCAAGCTAGGTAAATCTGGCTGTAGGCTGACTTCCACAGGAACAGTGGGAAATTAACCAAAATTGAGGCATTGAGCCTCCAGTAAATTTGTCCCAAGGTCACACAACCGTGGAGGGGTGGGACTGGGGTTTGAACAGAAAGCTTGACCCCAGAGTCTGCCCAAGAGGGAGGGGACTTGCTCTAAAGACCCCAGTGGGTAAAGGCTATCGACATCAGCTTCAATTCACCGGAAGAAAGAACTTTCTAAGAGTCCTAACAATCAGGGGATAGAGAAGGCTTCCAAAAGCAGTAAGCTCTCTGTTGCTGGCGGTTTGTAAGCTGAGTCTAGAAAATGGTTGATACCAAGCGTGGGATCTGGCAGGGGGTCAGCCGATCTGTAAGGTTGCTTTTGGCTCTGAGAGACATGGACTCAAGGATCCTTGGTCTCCTTTCTCTTTGTCCCACACCCCATCCTTTAACAGAACAGCAGTGAGGGCAACTCTTTGCAGAAACCTGAACGTGCAGCTTGCATTCACGAGAGGCTGGAGGAAAGAAGGGACAGCTTCTGTGCGTCTGTCCTTCTCTCGCCCATCTTCCTCCATGGCCAAACCACAGGAGCCCAGTGGTGAGGAGATGGAAGAGGTGGTCCCCTGTTATCTGGAGGCTTTGACTCCAGAGTAGTTTATATGGAGTCTGGCGCTGTCTCAGACGTCATCACTGAGATGAAGTGTGGCTTAGTAATTAGGAGCATAGCCTACAGCATCAGACACTTCCTGTTACCCCATTTGAAAATGAAGATAGGGCTTCCCTGGTGGCGCAGTGGTTGGGAGTCCGCCTGCCAATGCAGGGGACGCGGGTTCGTGCCCCGGTCCGGGAGGATCCCACATGGGCCATGGGTCATGGCCACTGGGCCTGCGCATCTGGAGCCTGTGCTCCGCAGCGGGAGAGGCCACAGCAGTGAGAGGCCCGTGTACCGCAAAAAAAAAGAAAATGAAGATAGTCAGAAAGAGAAAGACAAATACCATCTGATATCACTTATATGTGAAATCTAAAAATATGATACAAATAAACATATCTATGAAACAGAAACAGACTCACAGACATAAAGAACAGATTTGTGGTTGCCAACGGAGAGTGGGGCATGGGGGAGGGAAGGATTGGGAGTTTGGGATTAGAAGATGCAGACTATTATCTATAAGATGTATAAACAAAGTCCTACTGTATAGCACAGGGAACTATATTCAATATCCTGTGATAAACCATAATGGAAAAGAATATGAAAAAGAATATATATATAACTGAATCACTTCACAATACAGCAGAAATTAACACAACATTGTAAATCAACTACACTTCAATAACTTTTTTTAAAAAATGAAGGTTGGGGCTTCCCTGGTGGCGCAGTGGTTGAGAGTCTGCCTGCCGATGCAGGGAACACGGGTTCGTGCCCCGGTCCGGGAGGATCCCACATGCTGCGGAGCGGCTGGGCCTGTGAGCCATGGCCGCTGAGCCTGCGCGTCCGGAGCCTGTCCTCCACAACGGGAGAGGCCACAACAGTGAGAGGCCCGCGTACCGCAAAAAAAAAAAAAAGAAGATTGTTGGGGGATTACATGAGCTAATGTAGGGTCTTGACACAGTGCCTGGCATGTGGTAAACACTCAAACATTTTAGCTCTTATTTTGTTGTTGTTACTTGCTGGGAGAATTTGAGGAAGTTATTCAAACAGTCAGAGCTTCATTTTTCTCTTCTGTTAAGTGAGGAGATAACATCTCCCTCATAGGGTGGTTGGAGGGGGCTATGCTCGGCACACAGCAGAAGTTAACAGACATTATTTCCTTCCTTCCACTAATGGACGGGAGTCAAAGATACCACGATACCTTTTGTCCTATTCTTGCTCTGTAATTATCACAGATGCAGCAAGTACGAAAATGCCTTAGAAATCATAAATCTGTACTCCCATTTAATAGATGGGGAAACTGAGGCCCAGAGAAGAAGAGATTTGCTCAAGGTCGCACAGTGAGTTAGTGATAGATCTAGGACTAGAACCAGAACTTTCTTACCATACAATTCTATCTCTATTATTGACAAAATGTTGAATGAATGTGTGACTGAAGATTGAATGAAGGGAGTACAGGTCTCTCTGGATGTCTTCACAGGGATGTGGAGGACTTGCTGACGTGGGAACCAAACTCTGTGGCTGTTCACTTTCAAGCCTCCTTGTTTTCATTTCTGCTGTTCCTCTTCTCTGTAATGCCCTGCCCTCCCCTGGCTTTCAAATTCCTATGCAAGGTCCAGTGCAATGCCACCTCCTCCTGGGAAGCCTTCCATGACATATAAAAGGAGTCAGCTTTCATTGTTTCCACAGTGCATTACATGTGTCTCTATTATATGTCCCAGCCACAATCTGATGGGATATATTGGGTTGGCCAAAAAGTTCATTCGGGTTTTCCGAACAAACTTTTTGGCCAACCCAGTATATCTTTTACATGTCCTTTCCACTAGTTTTCTCCCCACTACACAGACAGGGAAACCAAGGTACAGAAACCAATCCTGAATTTGAAGCCCCATTCCCTGACTGAAAAGGGGAATACTAGGAAACCTGTGTTTCTAGTTCTTATTATTAGCTAGCTATGGAACTTGAACAAGTCACTTGGACTTTAGGTCTTGTTTCCACATTTACAAAATAGGTTGGGAGAAGATAAAGTCTGAAGATACTAACTTATAAGCCTCTTCTAATAGAAGAAGTGAAGTGTAGATTATTGAACCTGAATGCTAATTCCAGAGTCAACCTACCAGGGTTTTAATCCTGACTCTATCACTTACTCTGTGACCTTCAGGGAGTTATTTAACCCCTTTGTGCTCAGCTTCATCTGTAAGATGGGAACAATAACCATGTCTATCTCATAAATTTGGTGTGAGAAATAAATGAGCTACTTTATGTAAAGCACTCAGCACAGTGCCTGGCACATGGAGAACCTTTGAAAAGCGTTAACGGTTGTAATTTTTATCCCATTGATACCTCTGGGTTCACAACCTCAGCATGTAGAAAAGACATCTCCAATTTCGATAACCTCAAAGCAAGCCAAGTGTCTTTTTTCATCCTGCTAGGGGTCAGCAGAGCAGAGTGGTAAAGAGTATGGCTTTGAAACAATCAAAAAAGTAATGTTAAAAAGCAGTAGGCTCAGACTTGTAAGGTCCAAAATATCCCCCTCCCGTATCTCCTTTCTTTTTTTCCTTTTATTTTTTTTGGCCACGCTGTGCAGCTTGCGGGATCTTAGTTCCCTGACCAGGGATCGAACCCGGGCCCCTGGCAGTGGAAGCGGAGTCGTAAACACTGGCTCACCAGGGAATTCTCCCATGCAGCCTTTCTTAGGTGGCTGCTTGAGGATGCTCCTCAAGTGTGAAGCAAGAAAAAAAGATCCAGGAAAGAGTGGCTGTATCCACTGTAGTGCGAGGCTGTGAAGGTGACAGCTGTGAAGCAAGTCCAGAGAGCAACCAGGAGGGAGGGCTTCAGGAAAGGGCTTAGTGGAAAAGATAATATGATGGAGCCCTTGAAAAAAGTTGAGGATATTTCAATGACAAATATTGTGGAGAGAGAGAGGAGGTTAGAGAGTCCAGGGAAAATAAAACAGAGTATAAGAAAAGAAACGTTGTCCTAGTATACTACTTGGCAATGCAGTGAACATTTCCATACATGACAATGTAAACATGGGTCATCAATCTAGTTGCAAATGGTGATTTAACTGTACTGGGAAGAAGAGGAAAGGAGAGGTAGGCCCTGTACACAAGGTAAGTCCTCAACCACCATAACAGGAAATCAATAGATAATATCTAAAATTGATAAATCAAGGAACAGAGGTACGTGCATATTACTTAGAGACATGGAAATATCCTCCAGAAGAAATGACCTGTGGGAGTGGAGGGGGTAGGGTAGTCAGGGTACTGTTGTTTTTCATTATAATTCTTTCAATACGAATTGATTTTTTTAACCACATGCATTAATTACTTTAACTGCTAAAAAAAAAAAAAAAAGAAGAAGAGGAAGAATATTTGAGTGAGTCGCTTAACTCCACTGAGTCTCAGTTCCCTCTCCAGTAAAATGGGATCATAGTAGGATGGTTGAGGACAGAAAGAGACAATATACACAAAGCATTCAGCTCATACCTGGTATATAATCAGCTCTCAAACAGTAACTGCAGTATCAGGGAAGAATAAGTTAAGGACTAGGCTCAAGTTGTCTTGCGGAAATGACAGCACTTGGTGAGATACCCTGCCTTTTGCCTCCATGGTACATGACAATCATTGGACACATACAAATGGACACCAGGTGAAAGACAGCTGGCTGGGTTGTGATTCACAGGCCAGAGTAGAGTCACAGTGAGGAACATTGAAACGATCAGCAGCCATGAGGGAAATTACAGTTTGGCTTGGCAAGTTCCACTGCAAGAGGACACCTGGTGAGTTACAGTCTCTGGACAGTGGGCTATAGCAGGCTCATCATTTCCTCCTCTTGCTTGTACTTTGTGGGGGATATGTCAGAAGGAAAAGATTTAGAGGCTGTCAGGGTGAGGGTCAGAGGTCAGCTGGGGTCAGGAAGTCTATTTCACTGAGGTCACTCTAGTCTCCTTTCAAAGTAATGAAGCCATTATTGGTGAAAGCAAGTGCCTGGCGTCTTGCTCTGTGAAGCAAGGCCCACATGGGGAGTAGGATTGAAAGAAGGAAGGGGACTCCCTTGGCTCATCCTCCTTCTGCCAATTCAACAGGCCTAAGAGGTGAGAGGTGCACAACCCTGCTTGATGTAGGAAGCCCTGGTCCTTGGAGAGGGATGAAGATGACAGCATGGGGTGAAAGCAGATTGTTTCTCAGAGCAGTTAAGAATGGGGTCTCTCTCTCTCTCTCTTTGTCTCTCTCTCTCTGTCTCTCTCTCTCTCACACACACACACACACACACATACAAACACACACATCATATCACTTTAGAATGTCAGAAACGGAAGAAACATTTGTCTAAGAGCTAACCCATCTCCCTCATTTTACCCTTAAAGCATAAACCTAGGTGTCTTTCTTGAGATCACAGGACAAATTAACAGGCTGAAACTATATATATTATACATTTTACTTAATTATTTGTTTATTATCTGTCCCTCTCCTCTAGAATGTAAGCTCTATGAGGGCAGGAACTTCATCTGTTTTGTTTACTGATGTATCCCCAGTGTTGCAAACAGTGCCACCTGACTCATAATAGATGCTCAATAAATATTTGTTAGATGACTTAGTGAATGAACCGATGAATGAATGGAAACACTGCACACATCATATTCCCTTCCTCATGAATAACAGAGCATGTTACCATACTAAAGGCTTTACAAAGTCCTGTATAAGAAA
This sequence comes from Neophocaena asiaeorientalis asiaeorientalis, assembly GCF_003031525.2. Classification (NCBI taxonomy): domain Eukaryota; kingdom Metazoa; phylum Chordata; class Mammalia; order Artiodactyla; family Phocoenidae; genus Neophocaena; species Neophocaena asiaeorientalis. The sequence continues at coordinate 4,470,883 of NW_020175402.1, forward strand.
CCTACTTAACATACCATTTTCCAAATGATTTCACTATAGAGACTTTTTTTAAATGGTAAGATGTATTAATGATCTCATGGAACTAGTATCCTGAGGGACACATTGTGGAAAATACTTTTTTCAAATGCACACCATCACTCATATTAGCATATGGTCAAGGCTTTAATTCCAAGCAACCACCCTGGACCTCACCACAGGGTTCTCAAAACACTTCAGAAATGTGAGCTGGATGTGGATGATTGCCCAAAAGAGGACCTGTTTTGGCTCTTGTCAGCTCTTTGATTTAGAAAGTCAAGGAGTTTGGGGGAGGGTGATCAGTAGAAATGGCAGACTAGAGCTCTGGCCCAGGGAAGAGGAATCACAAGCTTGGGTCCTATTTACTAATTATATAAAACATATAGTCTCCCCTCACAGCCATTTTGTTTGCACATATCTTGTTCTTCATTGGTAAAATGGGGACAGTACCAGTCATGATAACAACATACTGGGACTGTGGAAAGAATGTGAGCTTTGGAGTTAAACATATGGGTTCAAATATGTCTCTGCCATGTATTAGCTGAGTTACATTAGCCAAGCTGTATTGATTCATTAGGCTTGTTTCCTCCCCTGTAAGGTAGAAACATTAATACCTATTACTTAGAGTTATTGACAGGCTTGAATTAGATAAGAAAAGTGCCTGTATTCTTGATAAATAATAGCTGTTATTATTATTACCTATCAGAATATAAGCTCCACAAAGGTGGGATTTTTGTTTGCATTGTTTACTCCCAACACTTAGAACAATGCCTGCCACAGAGGAAGTGCTCAATAAATATAAATATTTCTTAATGTTGATGAGTTATTAATATTACTAAGACCTCTTTCAACTCTTCCTTTTATGAAGATATGAGCCTACACAAGAGAAACTTAGCAAAGTACTATAAAGGGGAGATGTTCTTTGTGTTGATACTAGACAACTTTGTCTTTTCTAAAGAGCTCCCTTTTCTTCCTTTTACCTAGATAATATTATTCCCAGAAACCAATACACAAGAAATTTGCAATACTTAGCTATATCATGTCTTGTCCCCCTAACTAGACTGTAACTTCTTGGATGGCAGGAAATGTTTCTTCTTTACTTTTGGGGGTACATTTTTGGTCATTACACTACTTAGTGCATATTATGTATCTGATTCCTCCACCAAATGTGTGAGCTAGCACAATGACTGGATCATAGTGGCTACCTAATAAGTTTTCACTGAGATGGGGACCCAAGAAAGGGAGAAAGTTTAGTCAGGAGCCTCCATCTCCCACATGGAAAAAACCCAATGCAGATGAGGAAACAGTTAGTTATGTTGGGAGCCATGTGTCCCTTCCTAGTTCATCCTCTGCCTCCACATGTGCAACTTTATGGAGTCCTGAGCCTTCCTGGGTTTGTATTGCTTAGACTTGAGAGAGGCAGCCTAGAAGAATAAGTATTATGACTGTTGTAACAACGTTCATTATTTCAATCAAAACCTATTCAGACTGGTATATATAGAATGCATAAACAACAAGGTCCTACTGTATAGAACAGGGAACTATATTCAATATCCTGTGATAAACCATAATGGAAAAGAATATGAAAAAGAATGTATGTATATGTATAACTGAGTCACTTTGCTGTACAGCAGTAATTAACACAACATTGTAATTCAACTATACTTTAATAAAAAATAAATTAAAAAAAAAACCTATTCAGGAAACTCTTCTTGGGTGTCTTCTGTGGGCCAGTCACTGTGCTAAATACTGGTAAGGATGTGAGAGAAGATGCAGAAAGAAATAACACATGAATGGTCCAAATCCTCAGGGGGCAAATGGTTCAGCAAGTTCTAGGTCACAGAATCAGGTGCACAATGGCTATAATAATAGTAATAATTTTCATTGTTAAGAACTAGCTCTATGTCAGACACAATTTTAAAAGCTTTACTTAGATGATCTAACTTTATCCTCGTAATAACTCTGAGAGTTAAATCCTCATTATCCCCATTGGGCAGAGGAGGAAACTGAGGCATAAAAAAGATAAAGAAGTTGCCCCAGGTGTCAGAGCTATAAATAGATATTCAAACATAGACAATCTGATTCCAACGTCTGTGTTCCCATGAAAAGTGCTAATAATTAGAGAAATAATTTGAAAAAAAAGATTAGTCTCTCTTCTAGTCTCATTTTATTTGAATCAAAAATATTATTTCCTCTTTCCTCACTCTCTATGGCTACTTGCATAGTTATACCCATTTTTCTGAAGGGGAGCTTGAGATACTTGCGCTGCTCTCACAGAATCATGTACGTCTGGAAATGCCCTCTCTTTAGCGTTCAGAAAGGTCTGTTCCTTCGTCTCAAATGTGTCAGGGTAATTGGGGAGTTGAGAAGAACCAGGTTTTCTGGGAAGGACTTGGAGGTGAGAACTCAAGAAGGCATTCTCGAAGAGGGGAGCTGGGAGCCAGGAGAGCGGGTCTCTATTCAGCACCGTGGACAGAGCTCCGGGCGCCTTCAGGACCCTGGACAGAGAAGCTGGTCGAGCCTGCCGGGAACAAGTCTGACTTGAGAGCAGACCAAGGGAAAGCAGAGCGCTAAATTCCCGTATTCCCTCTTTTCTTCAACGAGACCTCAGTCACCTGCTCCTGAATCTTAGGAACAGGGGTACAGAGAGTGAGTATATTTTAAGGGGGCTAGTAACGGGAGGAGATAAGACTTGGGTGAGGAGTATTATATATATAAAAAATGGCTTTGGCTGATGTACTCCCACAACTCTTGGAAGATCTAAATCGGGCTCCTCAGATGGGAGTGTGGCATTGTTAGTGACATTTTTTAATGATTTGTATTTTTTTAGGCTGAGTAGCAAAGGGCCACTGTTGTCCTTTTTATCCCAAAGTCCCATCCCCCATCTCATACTGAAGTTTTAGTCTCTTGGAGAGCACTCCTGGCAGGAAAGACAGAGAAATAATCTCTTCGCAGCCCCTTGCTCTCCTCCCCATCTTCCCGTTCCCTACCCCCACTCATCCCCGTTCTCTGTTTCTCAAGTATACTCGTGCGCGCGCGTGCGCACACACCCACACACACGTGCACGCGCGCGGGCGCAGGGTGAGAAACACGAGAGCTTCCTGCACACTTAGTGGAGACGACTGAATTCCGAGCGAGCGGATGCCCCCGAAAGCAGGCTCTGTCCCTTTAAATGGGTTGTAGCAGTGGGGGAGGGGAACTGGCCGGAGCTGGCATTGTCCAGTTTGAACTGAGCACCGGAAGTGAAGGGGCAGGGCCAGGGCCGTGCACTGAGCCCCGGGCCATTGTCCATCTCCGACCAGGGCACTAGCCACCCCCCTGGCCAACCCTCTTTATCTTCTAGAAGGGGAGGCTAACTCTTCAAATGAGGAGAGCCGCTACTCCAGTTCCCCCAGCAACCTCACGATAGGGAAGAGAGGGCACTTCAGGATGGGGCTCAAACGTGGAGGGTCTGGGAACCTGAGAGTGTGGGATCCCAGCAACGGATAGGGATGGGATGGGAATGGGGGCAGGATGAGGGCAGCTGGTGGAGAGAGGAACACCCTTCAAGCCTCTTTGGGTTCCTCCTGTTCTCTCAGGGAACTCCACGTGGGGTCAGTTTTAGACACAGGAAACAAGGAAGGATTCTTTACACAGAATCAATTTAGGAGCGCTTTGAGAGATCCAGAAAAACTCAGTAGGAAACGCAGGGGGGCAGAGACATTCAGATAGTCAGAGACAGACTTTGAGAGGCTGCACCTAGGTCAGGAGTGGAGATCAGCCCTGTTGGGTCTCCAACCTCCCCCCTGCTTCCCCATCCTAGGCTTCCTAGTGTCCTGAACTCCAGGTCTATCTAAGCACACGGGGGTGGGGGTGAGAGCGGGTCAGCGCTG
>NW_020175402.1:4474883-4518780 GCF_003031525.2 Neophocaena asiaeorientalis asiaeorientalis
CTGGAAAAGCCGTGGGCCCTCCCACCGCTATTGTGCTGGGGAAGATGTAGCAGCCTCTTCTCCGAGCCACCCCTTTGCCTCCGGACTTCTCTGGGGCCAGCAGCCGGCCGACCTGGGGCCCGGGGCCGCGGGCTCAGCCGACTACCATGGGCTCTGTGTCAAACCAGCAGTTTGCAGGTTCGACCTCGGGACTTACTGGGGACAACTTAGGCTGCAGGGGCGCCCAGAAGCCACATCAAAGGGACGTGGGGGAAGTGTCCCCCAGGCTAGCCGAAGGACCCCAAGTCTGCGGCCTCCTGTTTCAGGGGGCGATCTCTGGAGCAAGGAACCCTGGTGTCCCAGTGCCGTGCAAGCTGAAGCTACGGGGGCGGGGGGAGAGAAGAGGAGGGGCCTGTCTGGCCGTCTGTCCCCGGGCAACGTGTTGTGGGAAGATGAGCAAAACTTTCGGGGCACCACTGGCCTCAGTTTAAGCTTGGGGAGCGCGGGAGGCAGCCGGGACAGGTATTTTCTCGTCGGCATCTTGGTAGCTGCAGCGCCCTGGGTGTCCACCCGCGGGCTGCACGCTCAGGTCTTCTTGCCGGGGTCTCTGGTGGGGTCCTCCAATTCCGTGGCCCCCCAGCTGAGCGCCCTCCCAATCTCCAGGTGGCGGCGCCAAGGCGCCGGAGGAGGCGCAGGAGGACGCGGCCCGGGCGGCCGAGGAGCCGCAGCTGCTGCACGGAGCCGGCATCTGTAAGTGGTTCAACGTGCGCATGGGATTCGGCTTCCTGTCCATGACTGCCCGCGCCGGGGTCGCACTCGACCCCCCGGTGGATGTCTTTGTGCACCAGGTGAGACCGATCCCTGTAACTTTGCCGCGGGAAGGGGATGTTGGCGCGCGGATCCAAGGGTGGGCAGACGGCCCTCGGCTGTTGGGTTGAGGGAGATCAAGGGCCCTCATTGTGCGCTCCCATCTTTGCCGTGGCACCCCAGTTCTGAGTCCCCTTTAACTTCAGCGGGACGAGAGATGGGGGCAGAGCCGAGTATCAGCACCCCTACCCCCCTCCGGGAACCCCTCTGGTTTACCACGTGTCTGTTACCTCTTTCCCCTGGGCAAGGGGCAGGGGGCAGGGGGCAGGGAGATGACCCCATGTGGCAGAACTAAGGTTGTATTGTGCTTGCCAGTGGGGGGAGGGCGAGCAGGCCGGCCAGGGAAGCACATGCCCGGTCAGAGCAGAGCCCTGAGCGCCCGCGCCTTTCACTATGGTGTGAATGGAGCTCCCGGCCTGGAAAGAGGGAGGGAAACCACTTCGGGACCCAACGGGGTAAAGCTGAGAAGTCAGTGGGGTCTCCTCACCCAGGTGGTCACCCAAAACTCAAGCTCTGGGGCCTGGGTCGGTTTGGCAGATCCTTGAAGGATCTCTCTGGGGGCTTGAAAGTTCCTTGAGAACACAGCCTCAGGCACACGGTTCACTCGCTGAGCTTTTACTGTTCATTTCCTATCAGGAAAGAAAACCCGAGGAGCCCAGGCCTTAGATTCCTGGGCCAGGCTCGGAGGGAGTTCGGTTGCAACCCCAAGTTCTCAGTTAAAGCAAGGCAGCACAGTGGGGGTGAAATTCAGTGTCGCAGGGCAGAGGGTGGAGGGAGGCTAGCCTCTGGACCTATTCTCCTCAGCTTGGCATTTATGGCCCCAGACAGCCATTGATTGCTGTCCCAACATTCCCAGCCTCAAACAAGGAACCAGAGACTTCAGGTTTCCCTCCTCCCTGGCCACCCCTTCCTGAATATCTTAGAAGCATTTCTGTGGTCCTGGGCACAAGCCACACATAACAACCACGTAAAGGAAGCTGCTGCTTGTGTTCCCTCCACCTTTGGAGGTTTGGGGCTGGACCTGAGAAGAAATTGCTAATCCCAGGCACAGCAGGTTGACACCCAGGCCGGGCATGGAGGGGTTACTTCGGAGAGGTTGGCTTTAGGAGCAGTGGGGGAGGGGAAAGGAGGATGTGGGGATTAAGGGTTGGAGCCTGAGGGATGGGATTCTGGAGGGGGAGGGGTGGAGATGCTGGGTGGAGAAGTTGGAGGCAGTGGGGAAGTCTCTGAGCATGGCCCTCAGCGAGGACACAGAATGGGGGGAACAGGGGAGGTAGAGGATATGGGGAGACGGGGGCCCCACCAGTTAATGTTGGGGTCACTGGGCTACTAGAACATCTTTCCAGAAGGGTCGGCAGCAGAATGCTTGGCTATCCCCTTGCTTCACCCAGTTCCTCCACCCCCAACTTTACCCCCTCCCCATCAGACAACTAATTCTGGCTGGTGGCTTTGCCCCCTTCCCTGTCTCATCTACATATGTGAATGATAACCCACAGGAAGTAATTGTGGGAAAAAGAAGGGAATTGGCCTCTTTAGATCTATTAAATCACTTTATTACAGGAACCAGCTTTGAATGGCCCACCTCAGCGGGGTGGCCAGCTCCCCCACTCTCCCATTTATCTGATCACAAAGAGATTAAAATCTCTCCTGGTCTGGAGATGACTGGACAGCTTCCCCGATTTTGGAAGGCTTGGAATAAAAGAGTCAAACCCAACGTTTTCTTGCCTCCCTTCCAAAGGCTGTTGAACAGGGAACGACTGAGGGGAAGGTAGCCCCTCTGAGGTTCTTTGGTGATATCCAACTCCCAAGGAAGGTTTTCCTGAGCAAATGGATCTGTGCCTCAGCCCACTTACCCTTAGGATCGAAAGCAGTTGGGAAATATTGGAGGGCATAAAGGAAAGCAGGGACCTTCTGGTTTGGGGAGTGGAGCCCGTACCACATTATTTCAGATGGGTTTGCTGGGAGATAACTGGACTTTGGGGTCTTGGAATGTCCAGGGACATTCCACAGTTGAGTAAGTTATCAGGAGGAGTTGAGCTGGGATAAGGAATCAAGCATTTGTCTCCCTAACACGCGCTACTAACAGTCACAGAGGACAATGGTGGAAATTCCCTGAGCCTTACCTGGTAGCTCTGTCTTTCAATTGTGCACTGCTGGGGCTTAGGTTGATCCTCAAACCCTAGCAGTTAGACTAGTGATTCCAGTCCTGCACTTGAGCAATCTGAAATCTCTCCCTGGGGATCTAATATAGAGGAGTTAGGTAGATGCAGGACAATCCTTAAAAATCCTCCTGCGGGGAGGGGAGTGTTCCCAAAGTGGAGAGAGAGTAAGACATTTGAAAACCTCTCCTTTGGCTGCTGGTGGTGGGTACCTTAGAATTGCAGGGTGGGTGGTGAGCAGGATAATTGTCCTAAGATAACATCTGCTAAGGGAGGGGGTCAGGGAGCCCCTTTCCTAAGGAAAGAGGAGGGGGGAGCAATTAAACATTGTCTTTTCCCTTCCAAGGTTGGGCCTATTTGGTTCCCAACACGCTGTTCACTATTTTTACACTCCCTGTCAAACACGCAGTGCCCCACAGGGGTGGATGAGTGGGAAAGAAAACCTACCTTTAGCTTTTTAAAAAAATAAGTAAATAAAACCAATAAAGCAAAGAGACTTCTGTAACAACCCTTTTACTCAGCCACAGGTCTTATGCTAGAACTCTCTTCCTGTCCCTGAATTTGGGGGAATTTACGAATCATAATAATGGCAGGTGGCCAGCCCTTAAATCAAGGTTTCTCAACCTCAGCACTATTGACGTGTTTCGAGCGGGAGAATTTCTCATGCTGGGCATCCCTCAGTTGCGACAACCAAAAATGTCTCCAGACATTGCCAAATGCCCCCTGGGAGGCAAACTCACCCCCAGTTGAAAAACAGTTATACATCGCAAGGTGGAACAAGAAAGAGCTAACTACTGTCTCCTGGTTTCCTGAGGTGTTCACCAAGGATTCTCAATTCTCTATGGCCATTTTAAGAGTTTTGGCTTACCTCATGTTTTCCTGGGGCTCAACTCCCAAACCCCTTAGATATGTAGAAATTTGAAAATGAGGAAAAGGTCCCCTGCTTTCTCCCACAGCTCTTTGGAACCCAAGTCTGTTTAAAATGGCTTTCTGGCTAAAATGCTGTATTACAAGGCTTGGAGGCAAAAGAAGAGCCCAAATTTGACCGAGGGACCAAGTTTGGGTTAGGAGAAGAAATTTCCAATACCCAGAAACTGCTGAAGCCACGTGGCCTGCTTTTTCTGAAAAGGATGAGTGGGGGGTAGTGAGAGCAACTCAGACCCATCTAGAGTAGGGCTCTTGGGTTTGGGGGCAGGGAGAATGTAAAGGGATCTTTCCCACCTGGTTTATAACCTCACTAGTGGCTCTGATTACCCACTTATGTTTCATTTTTTGATGTACTTGTCTTAACCCCTCTTCTAACCTGTAAACTCTTTGAAGAGAAAGACTAGCAGTCTGGTTAGTTTTCTAGTACGCACCTGGTGGGCTGAAGAAATGAATATGGGTCCCCTGAGGAATCAGGAGTACACTAACAGTTGGGGATCCTTGTCAGCAGAAGTCTTCCTCCAGACACAAAAGGCTGGAGGTACGGAGGGAATGTTAACTGATAGTTGCTGTCTCTTTCTGGACTAGGGCCTGAATAGGGCCTGGCACTCAGTAGAAACACCATGAAAGCTTGTAGAGTGAAGGTCAGTGGATTGCAGTTGAGCTCCCGATCCTATCGGAGGCAAGGGTTTGATGGGTCATTCATTAGTTATTTCATTTCCATCTTAATAGGAAACTATTTTTTAAATGAGTGGATTTTTTCAGGAAGTTGGCAGAGAAGCACAAGAGTTGGTTTGAGCATTATGGGATCTTCTTGGGTCCTTCTCTTTCTGAAGAGACCTGCTTTCTAGACAGTGTCCCAAGTAAAGGCTGTGCCACCATCGTGAGCAAAGCTTGTGGTTGGTGACACCACAAGCTTGCCATACAAGTGGTTGTCAGTGATTTTTCTCCAGGGCAAGGTTGTTTCTGGAACATTCCTAATCAAACTACCTATTGGAATTTGCTGGCGCTTTTTTTTTTTTTTTGAGAAACAGCACTAGGCAAATCACCCCTCCTTTCTTCCTGCAGGCAAGAATGGCAATTACTATCAGTGTTAAATCTGGGAGGTCAAAGGAGGTTGAGGGTGGGGGGGAGAAAACTTTCAAGAATAGTAGGCACTTAGTACAGAGGCAGCTTGGAGTTACTTAATTCAGACTGGAAAGGAGAGTAAATGGCTTTTGTCAACAGAGCAGAACAACAACTGGGTTACTGGTTTAAAACTCCCGGACCCTTTCTTCACTCCATGGGTAGGTGGGGGGGGGGGGTTGGGGAACCACCCTGGGTTGGGTCCTCATCAGAGTTCAGTCTCCTTGCGACTCCATTTTCCTACGGACCAAGGAGAAGACGCCCACCCTAAGGAGCTGGAGAGATCGATCTAGGTGAACACTTGTGTGCAGAGTTGAGAACCGCGTCTCCTTCCTCTCTTCTGCTCCAGTCGCCCTCTGGCTGCCTTTGTGCCGCCTGGCTGATGAGCACCACCATCTGGTGGAGAACTCCAGGCTGGAGCTCGTGGTCCTGGCTGTGTGTCTGAGCAGAGGCGATGTGTGTAGGGTTGTATGCTCACAGCCTTTGGTTCTGGACAGATCTCTTTCCCCCACCCTCCCTGACACACACATCAAAATAAACTGCTTCTAATAGAACCCATTGGTTTCCTAGCTCCTACCAAACCCTACCTTCAGGAATGACGCTTGGGTTGAACTGCGAGGACACCTTGGAACCAAGTCATTAAAATTACCTTCTCCTGCGGCTTTTTACTTTTTCATTGTGGCTGTTAGAAAGTTTTTAAACGGCTGTGCGTCTTGCATTATATTGCATGGTGCTGGATATAGAGTCCGGCTAGTTGCAAGCAGCTCGGGGCTCTCACACTATAAATTTGGTCAAGATGCTTCACCCCTCTGCCTCTGTGACCTCACCTGTAACACAGGGAGCATGATAAGGTCTACCTCACAGGCTTGGTGTGAGGGTCACATGTGTTACAACATGTAAAGTGCTTAAAACACTGCTTAGCCTATAGTAAATATTAGTAATAAAATTAAATCTTAGTCATTTTAGATAGTAGAGAACTTAGTTTCTTCTACAAATGTTTGTGCACTGCTAGGCACCTAGAACTGAGGATATAAACATGCACTAGGTAGTTTTGAGCTGGAAGGGCCCCGGGTTTTGCAGAAAAGCCAGAAACCCAAGCTTTGATCAAGTCTGATCCCCTGCTTTTACAGATGATTATAGAAACCAGAACTTACTTATCCAAATTTCATAGAGCAAGTTGAGGGAAACTCGGGTTCCTGTGAGCTTTTTACTCCACGTGTCCTGAGTGACCCCTCAGGTCCCTTCTATCTCTAACTTATAAAGGCATAATACTTGATGTGGGGGAAGCTTAGAGTAGGCAGTGGTGAGGTATTAGGGGAGTGGAAAGACTAAGTACTGTAACTGGCCCAAGTCCTTCCCTGCCATCCAAAAAAAGAGAAATGCCTCCTGTAACTGTTTTCTGTCCGATGATTAAATGCCATCTTCCCCTCTCCCCACTATAGGCTGCCCACCCTCCTACCTCAAACAAATTGGGAAAGGAAGATGGGAGGCCTGCCTCCCTCCCACCTTTAATATAATTTATCTGAATAAATAACCCTAATTAGGTCCCTGAGTAAAAGGTTTGACTGAAAGCCCTGGAAGGGTGGGAGGGCAGGTCAGAAGGAAAGATGGCTGTTGGCGATGGTGACTTTGGCAGACCAGCAAGCTTGACTGGGGAAGAAAGGTGTCTCTGTATCCGTTTCTCTCACCGTGACCATAACCCCTATGTGGAGAGGAAGGAAGGAACTGATGAATGCGGTGAATGTGGGGTGGGGGGGGAGTCAGGGGGGAATCTGCAGCCTCTGGAACTCCAGGAATCTGACCACCAGAACCAGCCAGTGTCAACTCTTTGTTTCCCCGGAGCTGGGCTCTATTGGGGGAGCTCAAGCTTTGCCCCTCCCCCCCAGGTCTTTTCTTTTTGGAGGGGATGGAGAGAGGGGCGGGGCCCAGGCCCCGCTTTGTGTGTGGCTGGGGGTGGGGTGGGGTGATAGCAAGAATTTCAGGCTCCTTTCCGATCAGGCCCTGTGAGGCAGGCTCCGTGGGGCTGCACGCCGATTACCTACCTGATAAGAGAGGAATTCAAACTATGTGTTTTAGAAAGGGGCGGGGTAGGCCCCCCACCCCCACCCCCGGGAGCCACCCTTGGAGACCACCAGTCTAAATCTTGACCGGTTATGGTGAGGTGCCTGCAGGGTTGGGGGTTTTTTGGTTTTGTTTTTGTTCTTTTTCACCCTTTTAAAGTCTTAAGCAGACCTCAAATCCTCCAGTGATGGAGTGGGTGAGCTGAGAAGGCTGGTCAATTTCACATGTCCCCATTTATATTATCCTCTGGTTCTCATAGTAAGCCTAGGAGGTGTGGATGGAGGAGAGTGTTGTCCTCAGTAAACTGGAGCTCAGAGAGGGGATGTTTTTCTGAGTTTCCACTGCCAGTTAGTGATAAAAACTAGAGTTAAAATTCCCAGTCTCTTGACACTTCTCACTGTTACCCCGCCCTCATCCAGTCTGAAGAGGTTGATGATAATTGCCACTCAGGATTTATGTGTGGCAGGCTATGTGTTAACTACTTTTCATGCATAAACCCTCACAGCACCACCATAAAATTATTTACTCCATTTTGTAGGGTAGCACAGAAAGCGGGGACAGGCTGTCAGACTCTAAACCCTGGCTCTTAGTCACTTATCTATCTGCTGAATCACAGCAAGGACTGGGAGTGTTCCAGCCTAAGAGCCCACTAGGCAAATGGGAAAAGCTGGGTTTGCCTGGGTCAAGAATGCTCTTGGTCTGGCTCCTCCAGCACCTCCTGACTCACTGGCTTGTCCCAGCTCAAAAAGAGACAAGTCAGATTTAACATCAAATTCAGTGTGGTTGTTACACAACGGGGAGGGGGAAAGAGATTTAACCTTTCTGAAATGTTTTTATTTTCTGCTTTAATGCTCCACATCAAGATTGGTGGGGGGGAGTCATCACAATTCTGGCTGTTCCTGTGGAAAAAAGAAGAAAGTATCCCCAACCTTTGGAATATTTCATTGATATTTATTGAGCATATATTCTTGATGTTTCCCTGCCCGTGTAATCTTCATTAAAATCTTAGGGGCTTCCCTGGTGGCGCAGTGGTTGAGAGTCCGCCTGCCGTTGCAGGGGACACGGGTTCGTGCCCCGGTCCGGGAAGATCCCACATGCCACGGAGTGGCTGGGCCCGTGAGCCATGGCCGCTGAGCCTGCGCGTCCGGAGCCTGTGCCTGTGCTCCGCAACGGGAGAGGCCACAACAGTGAGAGGCCCGCGTACCGCAAAAAAAAAAAACCAAACAACCCAAAAATCTTAGGTAGGGACTTCCCTGGTGGCGCAGTGGATGGGACTGCGCTCCCAGTGCAGTGGGACCAGCGACGATCCCTGGTCTCAGAACTAGATCCCACATGCGTGCTGCAACTGCGAGTTCGCATGCCACAGCTAAGGAACCCTGGAGCCGTAGCTAAGGGGGCCCGCCTGGTGCGACTGGAGAGCCCACGCGGTGCTGCAACTGGGAAGCCGGCGGGCCACAACTGAGGAGCCCGCCTGCCACAACTAGGACCCAGTGCAACGAAAAAAAACAAAAAAACAAAAAAAACCCTAAGGTAGGTTTTTATCCTGTTCTCTGAGGCCCAGAGGTGAGTAACTGACCAAAGTCACACATGATGCTGGAAATTGGTAGAAACAGCATTTCATGAACCAGGTTGTGTCTGGCACCTGAGCCTATGCTCTTAACCAATTACCTCAACGGAAGTTTTGTCTTAAGCAGTACCATCTAAATTAAAACAAAAATGTAAATGACTGAGGAATTGGGGATCGCATCTGGCTAAAGAGCATGTTTCACCTAAGTCCCAGTTTGAAATATCCACCCTGCCCCATCAGTACCACCAGCAGCATGACATGCCTCAAGCCAGGACTGGGTGCACGATGATCCCTTTTGCTTCTGAACCGCATTTTCAATGAGGACTGCACCTTGTTGACATACTGGACGTGCTCTTTGGATGGTTTGGAAGCTATCTATAATGAAGCCTATCCTGGGCAGGGTCTGGGAGAGGCTGTCACTCCACTGATGTGTTGTTGTCGCAGTAAGTGGCAAGGTGAAATGGACTGAGCTTCAAATCGGAAACCCTGGGTTCTTCTGACCCTGGTTTTGCCATTCAACTAGCTGTGTGAATAACTCCTTTTTTTTTGGCTCAAACATGCAGTGTTTTGGTGAGATCATTCCACACATTATTCGAAGTCCTTTCCTTTAACAATTTGCTCATCTTCCCAAGTTAAATAATTAAAACCTACCTCCTTGTTCATTCATCCAAAATGTGCTAGGCATTATTTAGGTGTCAAAATGCAGCAGTGAACAAAACAGTCACTTTATTTACAAGTTTACATTCTTTTTAATGGCTTCATGGTATTTTTGTTTTCTGTTGTTTTTTTTTGAACAAGTGAGATACTGAACATATGTGTCATGCTAAATCCTCCTGCAAATTACCTGCTTATATTCTGTGATTCTTTTCATTCTTTTTTTTTTTTTTTTTTTTTTTTTTTTTTTCTTTTTTTTTTTTTTTTTTGCTGTACACGGGCCTCTCGCTGTTGTGGCCTCTCCCGTTGCGGAGCACAGGCTCCGGACGCGCAGGCTCAGCGGCCATGGCTGACGGGCCCAGCCGCTCCGCGGCATGTGGGATCTTCCTGGACCGGGGCAGGAACCCGTGTCCCCTGCATTTGAAGCGGACTCTTCAACCACTGCGCCACCAGAGAAGCCCTGTGATTCTTTTTTCTTACTGACTTACAGTAGCTTTTTGTAGTTTTATCAGTTTAGTTATCTGTCTTGATTTTTAAAAAAACTGTCTCCAAAGTTTTTTCTTCTTAACACTGAGATATTTAATTCTTCCGAAATATGTTTTGCATACATATGATGCAAAGTGTAGATTTCTGGCTTCATTTTCAAATGGATAACTGTTTTCTCAATGGTATTTATGGAATTGTTTTCCTCACATGTTGATTTCTCCACTTAATCTTGGATCTCCCAGTAGACTTTCCCTTCTAATCCACTGATCTGTCTGCTTGGGTCATACTGTCTTTTCCCTTCAACTTTCAGAAACATTGTTTTGATATAATTTCAAACTTGGGAGAAGGTTGCAAGAATAGTACTAAAAACTCCCATATAACCTTTACCCAGATTTATCGGTCCTTAATATTTTGTCCCATTTGCTTTTTTATTCTTTTTCTTTGTACAGATAGACAGATATCAAGCATCTTTAAATATTTCAGTGTTTTTTCTAAAATAGGGCCATTCTCTTACCTAATCTCAGTACAATGATCAAAATTAGGGAACTTAACATTGAAACATATCTACCATATGCAAATTTTGTCAGTTGTTCTAATATTTTTTCTTGTTCTAAGATCCAATCCAGAGTCATGTGTTGCATTCAGTTTCTTTACTTCTCTGGGGTTTGTCTTTCATGACTGACCTTTTTTAAGTGTATAGGCCTGTTACTTTATTTGTTTTTTATTTTTATTTATGTTTATTTATTTATTTATATTTAATTTTGGCTGCATTTGGGTCTTCACTGCTGCACGCGGGCTTTCTCTAGTTGCAGCGAGCAGGGCTACTCTTCCTTGTGTTGCTCGGGCTTCTCATTGCGGTGGCTTCTCATGTTGCGGAGTATGGGTTCTATGCATGCGGGCTCAGTAGTTGTGACTCACTGGCTCAGTAGTTGTGGCGCAGGGGCTTAGTTGCTCTGCGGCATGTGGGATCTTCCCGGACCAGGGCCTGAACCCGTGTCCCCTGCATTGGCAGGCGGATTCTTAACCACTTCGCCACCAGGGAAGCCCCAGGTCTGTTACTTTATATTTTACAAATTTACATTGGTTGATTTCTTATAAATGCTATGTTTAAGAATTTTTCTTCTGTTTTATTTTTCTTAGAACTTTGAGACTAGCTGCAAAAAATGCTATGGCGTCTGTTTATCTAATGATTGTTCCTAATGTGATGTAGATATTTTGTTCTTAATTGTGATGACTCTTTGAGTCACAGTTTCTTTACCGATAAAATGGAAGTGTTCTTCCAACCTTAGAGGAACATGTGCATGCAGGTTTTTTTGGTTTTGGTGTAATAATGGAGACTAACATTAAAATCTACCATGCTTCCCTCCCCCAGAGTAAGCTGCACATGGAGGGATTCCGGAGCCTGAAGGAGGGTGAGGCCGTAGAGTTCACCTTTAAGAAGTCTGCCAAGGGCCTGGAATCTATCCGAGTCACCGGCCCTGGTGGGGTGTTCTGTATTGGGAGTGAGAGGCGGCCCAAAGGGAAGAACATGCAGAAACGCAGATCAAAGGGAGACAGGTATGGATTGCAAGGCAGCTTGTGTGGGTTGGGAGGGACATGCTGAGGATGAGGAAAACTCTCCTCATTTTGCCCCTTTCTTGGACCAGATTGCCAAAGGTAAAAGGAAGCCTGCGGCCCCTGGATGTGGGAGGTGAAGAGAGGGCAGTATGTGAGGAGGGTACTTCATGACCTAGCTCTTCTACTTGACAAGTAATTACGTTCTGTTAGCACTAGCCTCGATTGCTAAACGGGGATCACGATACTAACCTCACATGATTATTTTAGAACTAAAAGAGACCATGGATGTGAAAGTGTATGTGGTCAGGACAAGATGGTGTATCTGTACCTGTTGCTTCTTCACCACGTCTCCGAATGGCTGGTTTCTTCCATCTTAGTTCTGTGCTCAAACAGATCACATAGTCTGGCTCCTTTAATTTCTATATTTTTAATGAATGACAGGTACTCTTTTTAAAGGTATAGTAGTTCCCAATTGGGGTCCAGAATTTCTGTTCTTGGTATTTTCAAGTTGACATGAATCTGAAGATATCATCTAGACAATTACGTATCTGGAAAGGACTCAGAGTCATCTAGTCATATTCCTCCTTTTGTAAGTGGGGAAATTGGTCTCTAGGAAGGGAAGTGGGTATAGTGACAACTTGAACCAGAGCCCAGGTGTCCTCTCTCAGAGGAAGGCTTGTAGTCTCTTCTCACTCCTTTCTCTCAACTTTACCATGTTGCTTGGTGCTAGGTGCTACAACTGTGGAGGTCTAGACCATCATGCCAAGGAATGCAAACTGCCACCCCAGCCCAAGAAGTGCCACTTCTGCCAGAGCATCAACCATATGGTAGCCTCGTGTCCACTGAAGGCCCAGCAAGCTCCCAGCTCCCAGGGAAAGCCAGCCTACTTTCGGGAGGAGGAAGAAGAGATCCATAGCCCTGCCATGCTCCCAGAGGCCCAGAATTGAGCCACAGTGGGTGGGGGCTATCCGTTTGTGATCAGAAAGTTTTGAGGAACAGGCATCAATCGGCAGAGTGGAGAAAGTGGGGACAGGGTGGGTAGGGGGCAGCTGGCACTGCCATATATCTCAGGCCGGGGGCCAAAGCCTCACCTCCTCTTCCCTCTTGGTCGGGGGGGAAGGGGTGAGGCAAAGAAACTCCAATCATGCTCTATCCAAATGCACATGAGGGCTTTGGGGGGTAACCCTTCCTGCATGCTTTATCTGAGTCTCCACCCCCAGAATCTCCAGCTTTTGAAAGTGGCCTGGATAGGGAAGTTGTTTTACTCTTCAAGAAGGATATGGAATAATATTTCCCGTGCCAGAGTGAAAAGATTAAGCATGAGACCAGATTGATGGACCCAACCCACAAGCCACTACATTCTGTGGGAGGAAATATCTCAGGGGTAAGGCAGGGTTTTCCACATCTTGTCTGCTCACAACCTCCTCCTGGGAGAGAGTGCTGAGAGAACTGTACGAACAAGATCTTCTGTCCTAAACCCTGTATTCCTACCCCCTCTTCTTTCCCCCTTCGTGCCCTCCCCCAAAATAGTCCATACACCTATACGTTTAATTTGTGGGGTGTCTGTGATTAAATGATTTGTGCAAAAATCCTGAAGAAGCTAAGAACTCACCATCCCTTGTTCTCAATCTCCTGAGTCATGACCAATCCTTGATTTGATTCATTCCAAACAGACTGCTGTCTTTGCATGGATTAAAACCTACTTTAATCTCTAATCCTAGGGTAGAGAGGAGCAACGAGGGGGCCTTCCATGTAGAAAGTGGGGTTGGGAGACCACGAAAGGAAAGATGAATGTATAGCCAAGTCACTCAGGAACTTTTATGCAGGTGCAAGAAACTTATGTCAAAGTGGCCGCAAAATTGTTTAATAGGAGACGGACGAATGTAACTCCATGTTTACTGCTAGAAACCAAAGCTTTGTGTGAAATCTTGAATTTATGGGGAGGGAGGGAGGGTAGAAAAGCATGTACCTGTTCTTCATCCCTTCCCCTCATTACTGAACTGCAGGAGACTGAGCCCCCTTGGGCTTTGGCGACCCCATCTGGGCAGTGTTTATTTGTTGGTTGATTTTGCTGTGCCAGGTACTTCCTTTCCCATTTGCTATCATTTTGTAACACACATGCTGACCCCTTTCCCTTCCCCTTCTTTTCCTTGGGAAAATACAATGAATAAAGACTTATTGGTACCGAAACTGTCATCTCCTTGGTTGATATTTAAGGTGCTTTCTTCCTACCATTATTTCCACTTTCTTGGATTGGGACTCAAGTCACAAGAACCATTAAGTTTTCTGTTCAGCCATTTTGTTAGGAGTGAATCTTGAAAGTTCAGTCTTTTTAGCACCTCATTACAGTGGATTTTTGTTTCTAGTTAAGGCCTCTTGTCCTTTCCTTGGAAGCTGCCACATTCAAGAGGGGATTAAGGGCTTGGCATGCATAAGAATGGGGTTGCCTGTGCCACTGACTGGGATGAAAGGATGGGGCCATGGCTTGGGGCATGAGACCCTAATAATACTTTGTCCCTTGCTCCTTAAATCCCTTTACAAATCTTAATTAATTAACCCCCTGCAGCAACCCAGGGATGGAAATACAGGGGAAACTGTTGAAATTGAGGCCAGAGGAGATACACTGACCAGCTATAAACACATGTTAACAAGTTCACTAGCCTTCTGATGAACACTGTATTTTTAAACATCTAGCTCCCCCTAAGGGAAGGAGGGTTTAGAAAAGAAAGACTTGATTGGAGGCCTACCAACTATCACCCAAAGTGCACGGAAAGGTTAACAGAACAAGGGTAAGAAGTTTCATATATCCCTCTAGGGACTTCCTACCAAAAGTCAAAGCTGACCTTGGAAGATAAAAGTAGCAAGCTACTACTGGACTTCACTAAATGGTTTTCCTGCAAAACTGAAGTAATCAGCTAGGCAGAAACTTACTAACCTACATGCAAAGCAGGAAGGATGGAAAAGCTTAAGAGACCATTCATGGGTGGGTTACTCATCTCTGGAGGGCATTCTTTGATCATTTCACTCTGTTAAAAATAACCCTTTCATCAGAAAGAGTGGAAGACAAAAGTAATGAATCGGGAGTCATGACTACAGTATCTCTTGCCTTGTTTCCTTGACACTGCAACCCAAAGTAAGAAACTACAAGAAGGTTCTCTGAAAATGGTAAAGTTTTTTTTTTTCCCCTTCTCTCATTTTAAGAAAACTAAACTCCCAATATCTTTTGTGAGTTAGTGCCTCAAATTCCTGCAACCCTTTTCTTTAAAGGTTTGGTACAGAATGAATGCCCTTGATTTTTCTGTCAGGGTTAGTCGATGGCCTTTCTTAAACTTTAGAAGTCATTCTCAGAGTTCTTTCTGGCCTTAACCCTTTTTTGAGTTCTTTGAGTAGGTCCTGAGAATGCAAATCCCAAAATCTTGAGTGCCTTAAATCAGCACAAAATGGACTGATATTAAGTGCCCTCCCTGTGAGGCTAACTACGGCTAGGAACTTCGCAAACGATTAAATTCACTAAATAAGACAAAACGGTATAAAAACAGGATATTTAAGACTTCTACCAAAAAAAAACCAAACAAAAAACACTTGTACCAGAGCTCTAAAGCCAGTGTAGCGGCCTTCCAGCTAGCAGGACGCCGCCTTACCCCTTTTCTCAAAAGTCCAAACTGCCACCAGTGGCTAAGAAGTCCCAGCATTTCTGAGGTGGGGCTCCCCTAATTCTTGCCCCGTAACCTAGCCCGCCTGTCTACAGACTTCTCGGCTCTCCCAGGTGGTCTGAACCCCGCCTTCCCCAGCCTGGTCCCTCGCACGTGGCCCGGGGCCGGGTAGCCCGCGCGGTTATCCCCTTCACCCCAATCTGCCCCGCCCCAGGAATGCGAACAGTCGAGATCTCTAGCTCAGCTCCGCTCCTCCTCCGAGCGCGCAGGCGCAGGCCACGGCCCCGCCCATTAGGTGACGGCAGAAGCGTGTCCCAGCGCCCAACGATGACGTGTTCTTCCAGCGCCACGTCGTGAGGAAGTGTCGGTCCCCTCGAGCTGTTGAAAGGTGCCGGCGGAGCCTGTCAAGGTGCTGGATTCAGGGGGTGGATTAGAGGAGAAGAGGAGAGAGATGACTGAGCGGGAGGCAGCTGTGGGAGAGACAAAGGGGACCGTGGAAGATACAAGTGAAGGAGTAAATAATTGGGAAATCTCTGGGGTAGGAGGTAACGGGTGTTAGTGACCCGGAGCCCCGAGAGTGGGAAACAGCCTGGTGGAAGATGGAGAAGGAAGTAGGGGGAAGGATCAGGATGTAGGCACTACGATGTGACAGGAAGCAGACTTACATGTTCAGAAAAAGGCAGTGCAGACTCTGAGAAAAAAGGGGATGGGAGGGAGCAAGGTCCACCAAGCCCATAGACCCAAGGAAAGGCCTCTGCGCCCAAAGGTCCTATTGGCTTATAAATTCTGGGTAGTGAAAGACTAGAGGCTTAGGACAGTGTCTTTTTCTTTTTCTTTTTTTTTTTTTTTTGGCTCTGCCGGGTCTTAGTTGTGGCACACGGGATCTTAAGTTGCAGCATGCAAACTCTTAGTTGTGGCATGTGGGATCTAGTTCCCTAACCAGAGATCAAACCCGGGCCCCATGCCTTGGGAGCGCAGAGTCTTAGCCACTGGACCACCAGGGAAGTCCAGGGCCAGTGTTTTTGGATTCTAATGCTGGCTGATCTCTACCGTTTTGGTGAATCCCTGCAAGTCAGCCATAGTTGTTTGCAGGTGTGGTGACTTCTAATTCTCTGTCTTGTTTATACAAGGTTACCTGGTTGGTGACTAATTGTTCTGTGCTTCTTCTGCTGAGGCAAGAACTATGTCATGGATCAAGGAAGGAGAGCTGTCGTTTTGGGAGCGGTTCTGTGCCAACATCATAAAGGTGAGCAGTGGCCCAATGCACCAGTTGGCCTTTTGGTTCGTTGGGTAATCTTATATTAAAACCTGTTATAAAAACTGGGTAACCCATGATGTTTATGGATTTGTAGTAGAATTTAGCAATGGTATCAAAGAGCCTTAGAATTGCAGGTAACTTCCAGGTCTACATTTCTGGCAGATTATTGTCCTAACTCTCACATTTTCAGGAAGCCTGAGCCCTCCCAATATCATTGGGCAGCATAGACTGTTAGATCTTCCTGAAATTTGTTTCCCTAGAACTTTGATCTATTATTCCTAGTACTGTCCTCTGGGCTTGTTTTGTTTTGTTTTGTTTTTTTAATTTATTTTTGGCTGCGTTGGGTCTTCATTGTTGTGTGCGGGCTTTCTCTAGTTGCTGTGAGTGGGGGCTACTCTTCGTTGCAGTGCATGGGCTTCTCACTGTGCTGGCTTCTCTTTGTTGTGGAACACGGGCTCTAGGCGTGCTGGCTTCAGTAGCTGTGGCATGCGGGCTCAGTAGTTGTGGCTTGCGGGCTCTAGAGCTCAGGCTCAGTAGTTGTGGCCCACGGGCTTAGTTGCTCCGCGGCATGTGGGATCTTCCCAGACCAGGGCTTGAACCTGTGTCCCTTGCATTGGCAGGCAGATTCTTAACCACTGCGCCACCAGGGAAGTCCCTGACCTCTGGGTTTAGATAAAATAACTAATCGTTCTTTGATGTGACAGTAGAGCATAATGGTTAAGGGGGTTCTGGAGGCAAACATGAATGAAAGTTCTCTTCTATCGTTTATTAACCATGTGACTTTATATGGTGATTTTGAGGATTAAATGAAACTACATAGAAAACACTCAGCACTGTGTCTAGCAGTTTTTAATTACTATTATTGGGGCTGTCCTTCAATCATTTCAAGACTACAATCACTCTGTTTCCTACACTCCACTCCCTAGATCTTCCCTCAGCTTTTTCTCTAGGAATCACAGCAATGTAATATCCTCCTCACATGAAAGGTTTGTTATTGGAGCCAGTCAGCTTGGTTTTATTTTTCAGCCACAGGCTGTCAAGCAGCAAGTAGCAGTGAATTTATGAGTAAGTAAGCCTTGTACCCACACATACACTCACACACAAATGCCAGGTGATCTCAGGCAGTCCAGGAAATAGAAAAGCATCTCCTCAAGGAAACACTGTGGTCACATGTTGGGAAGAACAAGCTACATGACTTTACTGGAATTTTTTTTTTATGGCTATATATGGGGGACAAAAGTAGAAAATGTTGGGAGATGCAGGGGAAGTGGTCTATGAAGAGCCCCTCCAGTGAGGAAAAATCGCCCAAGGAGTGAATTTTTGCTATGATAGACAACAAAAGTCTGCTCTAGGCCAGGTAAGAAGTTTTGTTTGCCCCCAAAATATCTTTTTTGTTTGTTTTCAAATGGCTCCTGACATTTAAATTTTTATAAAAATCTTGATTAGCTTCTCTTGTAAAATAAGAATATCCAACAATATGAGGCCCCCATTCCTGTGTGACAGGACTCGGATACAACTGAGAAGTGTATGCCTCTTTTATGTGGAGGATGCCCTTTACATTTGGCCATACCCATCAATATCCTTCCTGTGCCTTCCAGTTGAAGGCTAACGAAACCAAGGTGGTGGTTAAAGGCATATGGTTAGGAGATGAACTCTGTAAGCACATAGACCTAAATTTGAATCCCCACTTTGTCTCTTCTTGGCTGTGTGACTTATGCAAGTCACTTGACCTCTCTGAGCCTCAATTTTTTCACCTATAAAATGAAGATAACACTATTTACTTCATATGTTTGTATGATAAAAAATTAAGATGAAATGTGAAAAGCTCAGCATAGTACTTGGCATGTGGTAAGGGCTCAATAAACATATAAATAAAAATGAATAAAAGTGCTTAATGCTTATGTATTGAGCTAAAAGTACAGAATACCCAGTTCCCTTCCTCAGGGCTTTTATCATATAGCTCAAGCCTGTTAGCTTGGAATATTGTCTCCCTTTATCTCTGAGGAGTATGTGATGTGTTCATTTGTCTTCTTACTTCACAGGCAGGCCCAATGCCCAAACACATTGCGTTTATAATGGATGGGAACCGTCGCTATGCCAAGAAGTGCCAAGTGGAGAGGCAAGAGGGTCACTCACAGGGCTTCAACAAACTGGCTGAGGTGGGTACACGTTGCAGAACCCAAGGTGAATGGTCTGTGGAGAATTGGATTATAGCTAGAAAACCAGGCCCTGAGTTTGCTGTGGTTTGAGAGTGCTTTTTTATAGCTGTTTGTCTGTTTTATTGCTTGCTTGCTAGCCATAGATCTCATATCAACATTAACAGAAAATTAAGTCATCCAGTGAATCATCGCAAAATATTAGAAATAAGAACAAAATTGTCTCCTCTTACCACCTTAATCAACAATTTATGTTTTTCTGTGCCTCATCCCAATCCTTGTAATATGTTCAACATGACTTAACGTTTATAAAATTACATCTATAGCTTTGATAACCTTATTTTTTTCTTGACATTTTGGCAAGTATTTTTCTAGGTTGATCTGTGGCTTTCTACCTATATGTTTTAATGGCTGTGGAACATTTTTCCTGAGGATCTGACATAGTTTGTTTAGCTGCTCCACTATTACTGGACATTATAAATGGTACTAGTTTAGAATAAATTCTTAGAAGTGACATTTCCAGAGCAAAGGTAGAGGGTGACTACCCATCCTGAGGTTGAGGTGTTTCTCAGGACACAGGCCTTTAAGTGCTTAAACTAGGAAGAGTGCCAGACAAACCAGGACATCACTCCAACCAAACGTCATCAACATTTTACGGTTTTAATGCCCACTGCAAATTGGGAAACAGTAAATTTATCAATAAGAATGGAATATGTCGATCTTTGTGAAACTCTGTAGCCCACGGATCCCAGCTTCTTGGCACAAGAACACGTCCTGAAGCCAGGGCAGTGATATTTTTTGCCTTGAATGAGTGGTTGTGGGGTTCTCTCCAACACTGAGGTCTTCAGGTTTGTTGATCTCAGTTTCTCTTTTGTGACTAAGAGGCAGGTTTTGCCTAGTGCTTAGGAGCTTAAGCTCTGTAATCACTCAGAACTCATTGGCACCCCTGCTCTGCCACTTCCTGGCTCTGTGACCTGCTACAAGTTACGTAGCTTCCCTTTGCCTCAGTTCCTTCATCTGTAAAGTGGGGAGATTACATGAGGATTAAACAAGATGGCACAATGAAAAGCATGTGGCACAAGACCTGGCATAAAGGATGTGCTCAAAACATTGAAGCTGTTGTTATTAGCCTATATTAACTGAGGTCAGTGGTGGGCTCCGACCCAGGTGTACCCACCAAGTTTGCTGCCTGGTAAGATCTTCAGGTCCCAAGCCTATTCAAGTGTCAGGTTTGCGCTGGTAATTTTCCTGAGGTGGCAGTGAATGGGTTTGTATGTCTGATAAGGGATTAGAAAGGTAGCTCTTCAGCTTTATTTCTTCAGTTCTGTTTGAATGTCTTCTGTCCCTTACCTTTAACCTCCATGCTCCCCATCTCAACACTGTTATTCTCATCTCCAGTTTGTTCTCCACCTTTAGTGGCACTGGGTTAGAGCAGTACCGTACCAAAGGACTGAGTTTAAATTTGAGTTTCACTTCTTTTTTCGTTGAGGTATAATTTCATACAGGGAAATGCACAGATTTGGGGTTTTGACAGTTGCATTCATCTGTCTAATCCACACCCCTGTCAAGATATAGAACATTTCCATCTCTCTAGCAAGTTCCTTTGTGCCCCTTCCCAGTCAAACCCTGTCCTCCCTCCTCTTCTCCTCCCCTTCCCCCTCACCTTCTGATTTCTATCACTCTAGATGAGTTTTTGCTGTTCTAGAACCTCATATAATGGATTCATATGGTAGAGCTGTGGACTTTTGACTCGTCTTCAACTTTCTGAGCCTCAATTTTATCATCTCTAAAGTAGGCATGAAAACAATAATTCCTTTCTCAAGGGGTAGCTTGAAGAATCAAATGAAATAATGTATGTGAAAACCCTTTGCAGGCTTAAATGATACACAGCTGTGCAATTGTTGCTTTTATTCTTATAACTCATCAGCCTCTCAGTCTATTGGAATAATGATGTTATGCTGTGAGTAATAATACCTTGTGTTTTTATGTATCTTTAGCCACCTTGTGAGGGATGGATTGTGATCCTATTTTACAGATTAGGAGACTTAGGCCCTGAGAGGTTAAATGATACGCCTGCAGTCACATAGCAAGTGCTTGATGGAGTGAGAGACTAGAACCTAGATCTTTATTCTCTCAGTTAAGAGCTCTTTCCAGTAAACCACAATAGCATCAGCATAATAGTACTCATTAAGTTCACATTTTTCAGTCTCTCAGGTGGTGGCTTTCTGCTTATTTGGTTCATTATTCTGAGAGAAGCATTGGTATTATCCTAGCTTTACCCAGTTTGGGGAGGAGAAAAGTCTGTCTCTCACTGAGTCGGGGCTGAGGCATCTCCTGTTTCCCTTCCTGCTCTTTCCTTGTACCCTAGCTCCTTGCCTTCTCCCCTCTCAGACTCTGCGTTGGTGTTTGAACCTGGGCGTCCTAGAGGTGACGGTCTACGCATTCAGCATTGAGAACTTCAAACGCTCCAAGAGTGAGGTAGATGGGCTAATGGATCTGGCCCGGCAGAAGTTCAGCCGCTTGATGGAAGAAAAGTAAGATGCTGTCAGAGGGGGAGCCTGTGTTCTTATACCACCTCCAGCCTTACCTAACCCTCAACTGTCTTTTCTGAGGCTAGTTAAGGAACTCTAAACCCTTCTACTGTTAGTTAGACCTCTTCAGTGGCAAATATGGCAAGCTAGTTTTTCTTTCTTCCTTTCTTTCTTCCTTCCTTCCTTCCTTCCTTCCTTCCTTCCTTCCCTCCCTTCCTTCCCTTCCTTCCCTTCCTTCCCTTCCTTCCCTTCCTTCCTTTCTTCCTTTCTTCTTTCTTTCTTGGACATTTATTTGAGGATATAGAGGTATTTCACAGAATTCAAGGATACGGATAGCCAACCTCAGGCAAAACCGAAGCCAGGGATTGAAATCGATTAGGTAGAGCCTCCTCGGACATTTATTTCCTTTGCTCCACAGGCTGACTTTGTCTTCTTCAAGAGAGCTGCTCAGAATGAATTAAAACCCTTAATTGGTCCACCTTAGTTCATATTTCTACCCCAGGACCAGTGAACTGGGACCAGGGAAGTAGAGTGAGAGAGACTTTGAAAAAGCCATTTTCTGCTGTGCAGTCATCCCTAAAAAGTTAATGTACTTCCCTGCATATACCCTTGGACGGGATAGGATGATGCATAAAAGCCCTTTATGGGGATGAGTCAGTACTGTTCTTGCTATCACTAAGTTTAAGCTTAACTTAGGGAGCAAAGCCAGAATGGGGCAAAATGGAAATTTGGTGGAGATTATTTGTTTCACAGCGTGGAACCCTCTTCAGCCAGGACTGCCCCAAAGTGTTCATTACAACCATTCTCTGCCCAGCTCCTCCCCACACCAGGACCAGGAAGATGAGAGAACAGAGAGCTTAGAGCTCTAGTGGAGCTGGGCCTGGGACAGGTATTTCCATCCCTGTGTGGGTCAGGGTGTGGGGAGCATAGCCAGCCTTCTCTCTATCCATATTAGTCTCTGGGCCACAGACATTACTCCTTCCCTTGTGGCTCAGAATTCACACCCAAGGGGCTGGGGACAGAGGTAATGGGGACACATTCCAGGTGTTCAAATTCTTCAAATTCTTCTGTACTTCACACTAATCTTACCTTTTTTAAGTGTTTATACTATGTGTCAGGCCCTGAGCCTAACATGTACTCTCATTTAAAATTCACATTATCCTGTGAGAAAGATATTATTATCCCATTTGTAGAGAGGAAGAAAGTAAAAACCAGAGAAGTTTAGGGGTGTATCCTGGGTCACACAGCTATCAGGCAGAGCCAAAACACACAGGGTCTTTCTGACTCTAGAGCTGAGCTGTTGTCTGCTGTAGAGACAAGAAGCAGTCTTAACACTTCTTGAAAGATCAAAATGCATGGCAGTAGAGGTGCTCCTGAGATTGTTCTAATCAGTTACGAGTAGAGAAGATGGTCTTAGGTTATTAAGTCCTAGACAGAGCAAGAAGAAACCTTAGTGGTGGTTTTCCAGCAATGTGCCACAGAAACCCGTAGTTGTGAGGAGTGGGCACGCAAGGACCCAGAGGGAATGGGGTATACAGTGCTTGTTTGCATTTATCTATTTTATATGTTGGGCTTCTGTTTAAGGTTTGATTTGAAGAAAGACTTGTTTTGCTAAAAGAAGTTTGGAAAACCACTGGCCTAGTTCAGTTTCATCAGTTGGGAAACTAATCCTGGTGAAGAGAAGAGAAAGGTTTGCCCCTGGTCACGCAGCTAGCTAGTGGCAGAGCCAGGCTGGGAGCCCAGATCTCCTGGCTCCTTGCCAGGGCTTTTACACCTCCTTAGTCAGGTCATGTGCCTGATGTCTGAGAATAAGCACTTTCACAGTATGACAGGGGTGGTTATGCAAGGTCAGATAGTAATCGGTGGCACTAGGCACTAGGGCTTGAATCTAGGTATTCTTTTTTTTTTTGGCTACACCACACAGCATGCAAGATCTTAGTTCCCCGACCAGGGATGAAACCTGTGTCCCCTGCAGTAGAACCACGGAGGAACCGTGGAATTCCTGAATCTAGGTGTTCTTATTCAAAGCAACATTTGAACAAAATAATTTGTTCAAGATCAGACAGCTGGTGAGTAGAAAGCCAGAAATCGAACTTAGGGAGTTTGGTTCCAGAGCCTGTCTTTTTAATCACAACATTACACTGCCTCCATATATATATGTCTGATCTTGAACAAATTACTTAACCTCCCTGTGCCTCAGTTTCTTCGTCTGTAAAAGGGGAATGATAATGGTGTCTGCCTCAAAGGTTGACGTAAGGATGGAATGCATGTAAAACACTTAGACCAATGTCTGGCACTTAGTAAACATATAATTAATGTTAGATGTTACAAAAGTAACCAATAATACAACTCCTGCTGTTGAGGAGTTTATTCACCCATCAAAATGGGACAAACAGCACAGAACATGTGAAATGCAACTTGTCGACAAGGACACACAAGGCGGTGTAATGTGTGGTAAAGAGGTTTGGGTTCTCAAATCAGGCAAACCTGGGATTCGGTCCCGACACAACACCTGATGGCTGTATGACCTTGGGCAATCCCTATCTAACTATTCTATCTGAGCCTCAGTTTCCCGCTGTAGAACAGGAAATGTAGTAAACTCCCTTCAGAGTTGTTGAGGGCATTCAGTGAAATAATACTTGTAGATCAGTGCCTGACACACAGGAAGGCACTCAAAAACTGGTAATTGAGTATCAGCTAAGCACTTTGCTTTCTCCAGCTCAGCAGGTGCTCTGTCCCACCTCCCAAACCTGCCTCCTTTCCCCCCTGATCAGGGAGAAACTGCAGAAGCATGGGGTATGTATCCGGGTCCTGGGTGATCTGCATTTGTTGCCCTTGGATCTCCAGGAGCTGATTGCACAGGCTGTGCAGGCCACCAAGAACTACAACAAGTAAGTTTTCAGATTTCCCCTTAGGGACCTGTATTAATCTATGACTCCCTGCTAACTTTAGGGAGACGTCCTGGCCCTTCGTTGGTCTGCATTTGGTACAAGAGGTAATGAGGAGTTGGTTTTGGATGCTTGAGACTTCTTCCTCCATCTGCAGGGCAGACCAGAGGTGGTTCTGCAGCACCTTGTTTTATGTGTGTATACTCACACATACAGTTTCTTATCTTCCTCCTTCATGTGCCTTGCCCCCCATGTACATATGTATTTTTATATATATATATATATGTGTGTGTGTGTGTTTAATTGACAGGGAATGGGGTGGGAATGTAGCAGGCCTTATCCCTGTCTCTGAAGACAGATCCTTCAAGAAATTCTCTTTCTGTCCCACTGCTTTAACCAATAGAGGGGATGACCTTGGAAGGGCATGTAGATGCAGAGGGGAACAGTTTAATAATCCAGACTTCATTATGTGTGGCTTTGGAATATAATGCATATTTGGCAGTGGATTTGTTTCACATCAGACTTCCTTCCTATTCTTTGCTTGTTCTAATATCACAGTGAATTCACATCCTCTGAAAGCTGGGGGTTAGCAGAAGGGAAGAAGATTAGGAGAATAATAAGGGTCAGTTAGTATTTTTCTTACTACAAAACTAATATGTTTTTTTCCCAAGAAAACTTGGAAAACTCAAAAAATTAATAATCTCGCTTTTCAGAGGTATCCATGGTTAACATTTG
Source organism: Neophocaena asiaeorientalis asiaeorientalis (assembly GCF_003031525.2). Lineage (NCBI taxonomy): Eukaryota > Metazoa > Chordata > Mammalia > Artiodactyla > Phocoenidae > Neophocaena > Neophocaena asiaeorientalis. The sequence goes on from NW_020175402.1 coordinate 4,499,484, forward strand.
GTGTGTGTTTGTTCTACCACAGAAGGGGTGCTCTGTAATAAGTGACTCCACTCCTTAGTCCCTGTCCCCCTTTGGTAAATTATTCTGTTCTTCCCTTCTCAGGTGTTTCCTGAACGTCTGTTTTGCTTACACATCCCGTCATGAGATCAGCAATGCTGTGAGAGAGATGGCCTGGGGAGTGGAGCAAGGCCTGCTGGATCCCAGGTATTGCAGTTGTTCAGCATGATAGGGAAAACAGGCATACACCGAACCATAAAATCCCTCCTAAGTCATGTACTTGAGCCAGAAGTCAAATCGGGAATGTATGTGGAAAGATTTGAGAGGGGTGGTCCCTGCACTTAGAGCTTTGGAATGACTTATTATAGCCTGCTTCAGAATTTCTGTGTTCACCACAAACCAAGAAGCTCCAGAAAAAATGGCATGGCTTGTAGCAACACTGCGGCATTCAATAAAACATGATGCTCTGCTGGCCCTTTGGCAGAGTTTTTCTAAGAATGATTTTTCAGGAATGCAGCTTGTTGGGGGTATTGGCCTTTAGGCCTCTCATGTTACAGTTTCATGCAAGATCCAGGTATTTTTCAAAAAGAAAGTTGTTCATCATTAGCAACACGGTAGAATTATTAGAGCTGGAAGAGACTTTAGAAGCCATCTATCTGCTCAGTCCCTCCCCTGTTATTATTAGTGTAACCTTTGGTAATAATAAACTAACAACATAAACTAACATAGTAAACTAACAACAGCAGTAGTAAAATAATAGTAGCAAAAAACAAGCCAGGCAATGTGTTATGCTGTGTTTATTTGATTAAGTTAATATTCTCATGTTTAAGAGATTTGAGTCTTTTCTCCATTTTATAGATGAGAAAACTGAGCTCACATTGAAATGACTGTCCCAAGGTCATTCTGCTAGTAAGTGCCAGAGCTGGGACTTCTATCAAAAACTGTCTGATTCCAGAGCTTTTGTCCTTACCTTTATTATATATGGGATTGTGGGACCCAGGAGGTTTTCTGACTCCCTTCTTGGGTATAATTCGATTTTCCTGGGAAACTAAATTAAAAATGAAGAAGTTTCTCAGTGAGAATGAAATTAACATTATCAATATTATACAAATTAGCATAAATTTATAATGATGATAAGCATGATAAAGGCATTGATGCATGGTTCAACAAGAATTTATAATAAGAGGAATGAACCTGGTAGGGAAGGCTCCCCAAAGGAAATAATAAATGACATAAGAAGGGGGTGAGAGGATAAGCAGTAACTGGGGAAAGAAGCAGTATTATGAGGAGCTTTTTGGTTGCACAAATACTGTTGGAATAATTCAAGTAGAGAGTACTTGGAAGGGAGCTTGGATTATGGTGGTGATGGTGGAATAGACCAAACAGACTGCATTAAGAGCTATGAAGCAGATCAAATAGAGAGGACTTGCGGGGTGGTGGTGGGATGAATTGGGAGATTGGGATTGACATATATACACTAATATGTATAAAATAGATAACTAAGAAGAACCTGCTGTATTAAAAAAATAAAATTCAAAAAAGAAAAAATATTAGTGAGAGAGAAAAAAAATCGAGAGGACTTGATGGATTGACTCTGGGATAAGGATGTGTTATGGGTGACTCCAGGGTTTTTGACTTATAAAACAGTGGACAGTGGTGCCCTTTGCTGTGCTGAGAACCCTGAGAGGCTGCAGTTTGAGGAAGAAAGTCAGGAGTTTGGTTTGGGATATATTATAGATGTTGAACACAGATATCAGGTTGACAGTAGAGAGAAGTGGGGACTGGAGATAGCAGTCTGGTAACTGAAGCAAAGAGAGAGCATGAGGAATCTAAGGAGAGTCTAGAGTGAGAAGAGAGGGCCTAGGATGGAGTTGTGAGAAGAGAGGGCCTAGGATGGAGTTGTGAGAAACTCATAAGTTTTACTGGCTGGGTAGAGGAAAATAAGCCTTAAAGAAAAAAGAGAATCAACAACCAGAAAGGTAGAAACAAAAGGGCTGCCAGTATTACAGAAGCCAAGAAAAGAGGGTGTTTGTTAGCGCAGGTGGGGTGGCGGGTGTGCATTGGTGGGAGCAACAGTGTTAAATGCTGTAGAGAGGTCAATTAATATGTGGATTGAAAATTAGCCATTGGGGGAGAAACATTAAGATACTGGTTAAGTTGGCAGTACGGTGGCTGGGCAGGAAGATGAGATATAAGTAGATGAGGGATATATAAGTAGATGAAAGGTATTGATAATTTTCTGATTCTTGGCTTGGGGAATGATTTCATAGTTCATTTTATTCTTAGTGCTTTACGATTCATGTTTTATATAATTTTTTGTATAAATTAAATAACATATTTAAAAAAATAAGGGACAAATGTTTATGCTAAAAAGAAAAAAAGCTATTTAGCAAGCAGATTTAATATGCATTCATGCCTGGAACTAGAACTCTGATCTTGCCTCCTAGTGCAGTGTGATTTATACTGATACCACATTGCAGTAGCCACTGACCCCCTGCTTCTTGCCCAGCTAGTTTTCTCATATCCGTTTTCTCTGCCCTGCATGGTTTAGTAACTTGCCTGTGTGGGTTAGTCATGCAGACATGGCGTGGGCTGGGCGGGTTACTAGGGTAAGGAGGCTGATGTCGCAACCCATCAGCTCCGGAAGCTTGGTGTTCAACTCAGACTGGACTGATCAGGGCCTGAGGCAGTGGTTTTTACATTATTCAGCTTTAGACAAATCCATATTTATAACAGAGTCAATGAGTTAATTATAGTCAGGCTCTACCCTTCCCATAACTGGAATTTTTCTATTCTCTCATCACCACCATCCAACTCCTCATTTTCCTTTCTTCCAGGGTAATATATTTTTTTCTACCAGTCATTTTAATAGATTGTTTTTTGAATCTCAAATTATAAAAGAAGGAATTAGGTTTAGCATAAATGATAGTTAATAAACTCTCTTGAGCAGGTCTTGACCATCTGTAGGCCTCTGTCTTCCTCTTAAAACAATAGTGTTAATAATAATTGCCGGGCTTCCATGGTGGTGCAGTGGTTGAGAGTCTGCCTGCTGATGCAGGGGATGTGGGTTCGTGCCCCGGTCCGGGAGGATCCACATGCCACGGAGCGGCTGGGCCCGTGAGCCATGGCCACTGAGCCTGCGCGTCCAGAGCCTGTGCTCCGCAACGGGAGAGGCCACAGCAGTGAGAGGCCCGAGTACCGCAAAAAAAATAAATAAATAAATAAAATAATAATAATTGCTAATGTTTACTAAGCATTTACTCTGTGCCCAGCACTTGCTAAGTATTCCACGTACATTATTTCATTTAATCCTTAGACCCTTTGAAGTAGATACTGTTTTTATAAATTGAACCTTGCTGTGAGGTTAAATAACTTGTCCAAGTTCACACAGTTGACCAGGATTTCCAACCTGGCTCCAGAGCTTGTGTTCTCTTTCACTATGGCATACTGACTGCCTTATAGGAAGGTTGAAACGAACAAAAACACAGTATAAAAATAAAAATTAATAACTAATAGTTATCAGGGACTTCCATGACTGTCCAGTGGGTAAGATTTCACCTTCCAATGCACAGGATGTGGGTTTGATCCCTAGTCACGAGCTAAAATCCCACATGCCCCGTGGCCAAAAAACCAAAACATAAAACAGAAGCAATATTATAACAAATTCCATAAAGACTTTAAAAAAAAAATGGTCCACATCAAAAAAATATACTAAAGGGGCTTCCCTGGTGGCGCAGTGGTTGAGAGTCTGCCTGCTGATGCAGGGGACACGGGTTCGTGCCCCGGTCCGGGAAGACCGTGGAGCGGCTAGGCCCGTGAGCCATGGCTGCTGAGCCTGCACGTCCAGAGCCTGTGCTCCGCAACGGGAGAGGCCACAACAGTGAGAGGCCCGTGTACCGCCAAAAAAAAATATATGTGTGTGTGTGTGTGTGTGTGTGTGTGTGTATATATACACTAAAAATAAATAAACAGTAGTCATCAGATCTTATTATGAGGCAGGCATGAGACTAGTAGGAGTTTATCATGCATATTCTCATCTAATTTTCGTATAAGGTAGTGACTATTATTTGTCTTATTTTATAAGACCAGTTAACGAAGGTTTAAAAAGTTTCATTGACGGGCTTCCCTGGTGCTCCAGTGGTTAAGACTCCGCACTTCCACTGCAGGGGCTGCGGGTTCGATCTCTGGTTGGGGAATTGAAATCTGCATGTCATTCCGATGCTGCGCGGCGCGGCCAAAAAAAAAATGCAGACACATTTGAAATTCAGAGGAGTTATGTGGGGATCCAAAGTCCCACAGCAAGGTAGTGGGTCTGGAAATAACCTTTATTCCTCTTATTTATGTAGTGCTTTATAGTTCCCAAGGTACACTCAAATCTGTTATTTCATTTGATTTGACTCTCACAATAACCTATAAGAAGATAGGACAAATATGCCATTTCAAAAATAAGAGAGCTGAGAAATTGTTGATTGCACAGGGTTTCACTTTTTTTTTTGGGGGGGGGCTGCTCCATGTGGCCTATAGGATCTCAATTCCCCGACCAGGGATTAAACCCAGACCATGGCAGTGAAAGTGCCAAATCCTAACCACTAGACCACCAGGGAACTCCCAGGTTTCACACTCTTAATTAAAGAATTAAGATCATGCTGTCAAGACAAGACTCAGGGAAATTATCAGGGAAATCTGAACCAGAGCCCTTCCTATTGCCCAGTCATAAGTGAATATTATTTACCATATGACGGTACAGAAAATAAAGCTCCCTCTGTGGTTTGCAAAACGATGACTGAGAGATGGAGTAACTTACCCAAAGGCACACAGCTAGTAAGTGTAGATCCTTGTTCTGAACACTCAGCCCAGATCTCTGCTTTTTTTTGACTATGCTCCCAGAAAAATGTTCCCACACAGAAATTTTGTCTTCTAGACCCTTCCTAAGATGCAGCTGTTACCACCTGGAGATTCTGAATCCTGCCTCTGGGTACTTGGCAGGATAGGTAAACAGTATTCTTGGAACCACCACACACCAGTCTTGCAAATACCCTCTTTCCGTGGACTGGAGAGTTTAACTTAAGATGAGTGCTGCCAGTCCCCATTCTTCTTCATTCCGTCTCCTTTCTGAGTGTCTGTCTGCTTGGGAAAGTAGCTCTTATCAAACACAAGAGGGCTCATCATTTTGCTGTTTTTTCAAATCCTAAGTAAAGTGGATGTTTTGCAGTGTTTCACGGTCCATATGACTTAAATTTAAGTTTTTTTGTTTGTTTTGCGGTACGCGGGCCTCTCACTGCTGTGGCCTCTCCCGTTGCGGAGCACAGGCTCCGGACGCGCAGGCTCAGTGGCCATGGCCCACGGGCCCAGCCACTCCGAGGCATGTGGGATCTTCCTGGACTGGGGCGCGAACCGGTGTCCCCTGCATCGGCAGACAGACTCCCAACCACTGCACCACCAGGGAAGCCCAAATTTAAGGTTTTAAAAATGTTCTCTATCATAAATTCAAACAATAACAGAAGTATATAAAGTAAAAAGAGATAGTATTTCCTTCTTATCCAACCTTCCAGAGGTAATCACCATTAATAGAATGGTGTATGCCTTTCTAGATTTTGTTCTTTGTTTATATATACATGTATTCACATGTGTGAGTAAGTGTGTGTGTGTATTTTCCACACTGTATTTTTTCTGAAATGTGCTTTTTTTCATTTAATATTACATCTTAGACATCTTTCCAAGTCCATGCGTTTAGATTTACCTTTATTAAAAACAGTTGCATAGGGGGCTTCCCTGGTGGCGCAGTGGTTAGGAATCCACCTGCCAACACGGGACAAGGGTTCGAGCCCTGGGCCAGGAAGATCCCACATGCCGTGGAACAACTAAGCCTGTGTGCCACAACTACTGAGCCTGCATTCTAGAGCCCGCGAGCCACAACTACTGAGCCCATGTGCCACAACTACTGAAGCCCGCGCGCCTACAGCCTGTGCTCCGCAACAAGAGAAGCCACCACAATGAGAGGCCTGTGCAGCGCAACTAGAGAAAAGCCCATGCGCAGCAACGAAGACCCAATGCAGCCAAAAATAAATAAATTTATTTTAAAAAAAAAAACAGTTGCATAGTATTTCATCAAATTGCAGAGTCATAGGGTGTATCCATTTTAAAAACAAGTGTTTTAAGTGAAGGACAACACATATTCTGGTGGGTGCATCTGGTTTTAGGCTGCAACTAAATGGCTTTGGGCAAACATTTCATCTTCTCTGAGCCTCAGTTTCCTTATCTATAAAGTGAGGATAGAAGTACCTAATGTAGTTGTGAGGATTGAAACCATTCATTAATTTATCAAGCATTTGCTGAGGGCCTTCTACATACTAGGTAGTGTTGGCTAATGTATTTGATGTTATTCTATAAACTGGGAAGCTTTATATAAGGAAGTTCACCATGAGAATAATCCAAAAAGAGATGTGGACTTATCTTTGTCTCTTCCCCACTCACCTTAGCGATGTCTCTGAGTCTCTGCTGGATAAGTGCCTTTATACCAACCACTCTCCTCATCCTGACATCTTGATACGGACTTCTGGGGAAGTGAGGCTCAGTGACTTCCTCCTCTGGCAGGTAGGTCGTTTCCAACCATTGTTCTGTTTGTGTCGAAACTGAAAACTGTGATTGCACCCACAAAACAGATGGTAGGGTCAGCTAAAATCCAGAGAAATGTCTCCAGGCTGTGCCTGGTAACTTTTGCTATCCCTTCCTCATCTGTCCCTGGCTTTGTGAGCCTGTGTAGTTCTTGCTGTCTAAAGTACCCAGGGGAAGAATCAAGGCTATCCGGCTGTGGTGAAAGCTTTACTTGTACCTCTCTTTAAGGAACTGGACTTCTGCCTTAGGTCCCTGAGCATAAGCTTCTGCCCTGGTAACCTGCCATGTCACCCAGCACCTCTGGGCTAGAACCTCGCCTTGCATTTACTAATTTCTCGCCTTTAGAATAAAGGGCTGCATCTACACAAGCACAGGCCACAGGAGATATAAACTGTATGCAGACTTCTTCAGGGCCTGCCATTGCCTATCAGCTCAGTTATCCCAGTGTAGGTAGTTCTCTAAAATCCCATATCCAAATAAGTTTGTCTTTGCTTGAAAATCTCCATTATCTGTTAAGTTGGCCCCTGGGTAGCACTTGGCTGGGGGAAATCTTGTTCAAGGAGAGCCTGAAGGGAGAAACTCAGCTTGGAAGCAATTCACATGGTAAAGTTCTGGAAATTTTAATGGACCATAGTCTTAAGAGTGAGCTAACAAGATTTAGCTACTGAAGATACTTTAGTCTTTGGCTATATTGAAAGCAGTATAATGTGCATCTTGTGGTTTTATGGCCCATTCTGCTGGCCAGATTATGTCTAGAGAGTTTACTTCTGGGCACTGGGTTTTACGAGATTGCACTGGTAAACTAGAGGACTTAGCAGAAGAGGCCAGCCTGGATGGCAAGGAGTCTGAAGCTCATGTCCTATAAGGCAGGGGTCCCCAACCCCTGGGCTGCGGACCACTACCAGCCTGCGGCCTGTTAGGAACCGGGCCGCACAGTAGGAGGTGAGCAGCGGGCGAGCAAGCAAAGCTTCATCTGCCACTCCCCATCGCTCGCACTCCTGCCTGAACCATCCATCCATCCCCCCACCCCACCCTGTCCATGGAAAAATTGTCTTCCATGAAACCGGTCCCTGGCACCAGAAAGGTTGGGGACCGCTGCTATAAGGAATGAGTGAAGAATAATGGTCTGGAAAAGAGAAGAATGGTGATAGTTTATTCTCTTGGGAAAAAAATATTGAGGTCCTCCTTTGTGCTGGAAATACGGCAGTAACCAAGTTACAAATAATCCCTACTATCATTTATTTATTTATTTACTTACTTATTTATGGCTGCGTTGGGTCTTCATTGCTGTGTGTGGGCTTTCTCTAGTTGCCGTGAGCGGGGGCTACTCTTCGTTGCAGTGCTTGGGCTTCTCATTGTGGTGGCTTCTCTTGTTGCGGAGCACAGGCTCTAGGCGCGTGGGCTTAAGTAGCTGTGGCTCGAAAACTCTAGAGCGCAGGCTCGGTAGTCGTGGCGCACGGGCTTAGTTGCTCCGAAGCATGTGGGATCTTCCCAGACCAGGGCCCGAACCCATGTCTCCTGCATTAGCAGGCGGATTCTTAACCACTGTGCCACCAGGGAAGCCCAATCCCTACTATCTTAAAACTTACAGTTTGTTGGAAAAGACAAGTGAACAAATCATTACAACCTTGGGAACAGATAACAGGCAGTTCTAAGCTAGCCTTCAAATATTTGAAAGAATGTCACTTTGAAGAAGAAATAAAGTTGTTCCAGAGAAACGACCTGAGACCTTGGTAGGTGACATTGGTTTAACTTAATGAGCTATCTGACAGCTAAAGTTATCCCCCTTGAGGCACTGAATTCCTCACCAGTAAAGGTGTCAAGCAGTGGCTGTCAAGAATGTTCCAAAAGGGAGTCTTATATCAGTGATGATTGTTAAAGGTTCACCCAGCTCTTTGCTCTGCTTTATGTATGTTATCTTGTTAAATTGTCACAGTACCTTAAAAACTAGTTATTCTTATTACCCAGTTTTACAGTTGAGGACACTGAGGCCCAGAGAAGTTAAGTAACTTGCCTGAGGTCAAGTAGATGGTAAACGGTGGAGCCAGAATTCAAAGCCAGGCAGTCGGGCCCCAGAGCCCATGCTCTTAACCATTGTCCCATACTCTGCTACTTAAAAATAACAGTGGCAGCTACCATTTGTTCATTGCTAACTTTTATCAGACACTGTGTCTCCCAGATGACCTCTAAGGGCCAAGAGCCAGTAACATAATCTAGATGTTATTTCATAGTCCTAAAATTGGCTTAGAAAAATCCTGGTGGAAATGTTGATCTAGTCTCGCTTTAGTTCTGCCTTGCTACAGGCAGGTGATTTTACTGCCTCAGATGACCCGTCCACTGTTGGTGAGGGAATCCGGGCTGGCGGCAGCTGCAGCTCAGGATGCCTGTCCAGCCTCATCTCTGGGTGTGATCAGCCTACTCTTTCTTTGGAGCCTGACCAGGGATGTGTTCCAGTAACATGTTATTAAACCATACTCTCTTCCTTCCCCACCTTTCCCAGACCTCCCACTCCTGCTTGGTGTTCCAGCCTGTTCTGTGGCCAGAATACACGTTTTGGAACCTCTGTGAGGCCATCCTGCAGTTCCAGATGAACCATAGCATGCTTCAGGTAAGAGTTCAGGGCTGGCCTGGCTGGATGGAATGGAAGAAAAGGTTAGCATTGATGGCCACCCAGGGCTGTAGATGTCAGGCACTTGCTGATAATCATGTTAATGATGAGGAGCTGCCACTTACTGAGTATTTGCTATGTGTCAGGCACTGCGAACAGTTTATATGCACTGTCTCATTCAGTGTTCCCAAGAACCCAGTGAGCTAGGTATTATTAGCCCCATTTGTGCAAATGAGTAAATCAAAATTATTTAGCTAAGGACACATAACCAATAAAAGATGGAACTGGGATTCAAGTGATAAATCTTTAATCTCTTTACTATGGAAACCCAGGAAAGGCTTCTCAGAGAGATTGGCCATTATTCCCTGAAGGAATTGGCCTAATAAAAGATTGTAGAAGTGGAAGTATACAAAATCCAAGATGCTTCCAGAGGGATTAAAAATGAAATAGCACTATCTTTGTATGAAACTGTGTTCTACCAAGACTTGAAGTTCTGCTTTCAGTTTTGATCACCAGATCTTGAAACAGGTTTCATTAGGAGGCAGAGTCACCTACGTCTGATTAGGACTCTTAATAATAATGGCAGTGTGTGTGGTGGTGGCAGCTAACGTATTGAGGGTCTATTAAGGCACTTTGGTGTTTTCATGTAAGTTTTCTTATTTAACCCTTCCAGCAATCCAGCAGGCTTGGTGTCCTTGTTTTTCAGATATGGCAACAGAGGGGCGGGGAAACTGTCCCAAGGTCACAGAATTTTAAACCCAAAGCTGGTGATGCTTCTCGAGTCTGGAGAGATAATGGCCAGGAGGAAATAATGATCTAAGTCAGGGCTTTTCGGTCCCCTTGGCATCGCAGACTCCTTGGAGAAGCTAACGAAAGCCGTAGACCATCTCCCTAGAAAAATTGCAAAGATCACTCTAACACATGGCATTTTGCATAGAACTACATTAATCCCTTTAACACATAAACTACTTCTGGGGGTTCACATAACTCCTGAAATCTTTCCATGAATCCCAAGTCCAGAACTCCTGGAATAAGTCAATCAGATCATGAAGGTTTGGTCATGTGCTTGATCACTTAGTCTCAGAATTTGAAAAAGGAAGTAAAGTTCAAGTAAAAGGAAAAACAGCAAAGTCTCAATTATCCACTGTCAAAGAGGAATGAATATCAGATTTTTCCAAATGACCAAGTCTCCCTTTAAGAACTAAAACTTTTTTTAATCCTATTTTGATAGAAAACTTTCTGAAACAGGTCTTGTGCATAATTCATTAACACCTTCTGTATACCAGGCACTTGCTAATGATGATGATTAGAATAATCACAGTCTAATGATGCTGCTGATGATAATATTGTTAGTAACTGCCCTCTTGAAGTACTTCACTGTGCAGGATGGCCTTGAAGGGTGGGACTCTTTCTCTAAGCTAGATTGTCCCAAAATACTTGGCTTTGGGATTTCTTGTATATGGTCAATGGCTAATTTTGACAGCATCCCTTCTTCCCTTCTCTTCCTATTTCCAGTTTTAAATCAGCTACAGGCAAGGAAACCAGGCAACCAAGCTTGTTAGAGTTATGTCTGTAAAGTGAGAGTAAACTGGCCTTGCATGAAGCCCAGAGGATCTTGGTGCACGAGCTTTTGTGTATGGATATTCTTGTCTCTAAGTTGGCTGCTGAGAAGTCTTTTAGTAATTTCAGGTTTCTCAGATACTTTCCCACATGGCTATCGGAGGAATTACCTCAAGTTTCACTCGTTTCATAAATGTCTATTACTGAGTACCTGGTCTGAGTCAGGCACTATGTTAGTACTAGGCACAAGAGAGTCACGCACATATACACACTAACAAACGTAGTAAGGTAGATAGCTAGGGGGAAGCAGCCACAGGGCACAGGGATATTAGCTCGGGGCTTTGGGACAGCCTGGAGGGGTGGGATGGGGAGAGTGGGAGGGAGGGAGACGCAAGAGGGAAGACATATGGGAACATGTGTATATGTATGGCTGATTCACTTTGTTGTGGAGCAGAGACTAACACACCATTGTAAAGCAATTATACCCCAATAAAGATGATTAAAAAAAAAAAAAAAAAAGAGAGTCACGCAGTTGGTTGGCCAGACAAGATCCCTACCTTCGTGGAGCTTGTATTTTTACTTGAGGAGACAGATAATAAGAAACAAGTATATACAATAATTTCAGATTGTAATAAGGCAATGAAGAAAATAGGGTGATATGCTAGAAAGTAATGAAGAGAGCAGGAGGTGCTGAATAAAGCAGTCAAGGAAGGCCTCTCTAAGGAGGTCTTTTTTAAGCCATTATATTAGAGATGAGAGATAGCCAGATGGGTAAAAATCCGGGGGGAAAGAATTATTCTCTGCAGAGGGAGCAGCAAGGGCAAGGATACTAAAGTTATAAAGTTTAGGTCTTGGAAGAACAAAGAGGACAGCACACATGAGGGAGAAGGATGTGGGATGAGGCTGGGTAGGAGTCAGGCCTCTGATCACTGAGGGCCTTGTAGGCCATGGTGACACATCTGAAGACTTTTGATCAGGGGAGTGACAGGATCTGATTTATATTTTGTAAAAATCACTCAGGATTTTCAAAGGGCAGGAGTCAGAGACCAAACTCCTACAGTAGTCCAGGTGGGAGAATGTGCCTCAAGGTGGGGTTGCAGCTGTAGAGAAGGGGAGGGCTGAGTGGACTGAGATGGAGGAAAAACAAAAGTTAAAGCAGAAACAAATGAAACTAAGTTGATAATATAACCCCCAGAGAAAGGGATTAATTCCAGTTACCTGAACATAGTTCTCTGACTATACGTTTTTAGTGGGATATATTCTAAGGATGATACAAACTAGAAAGCTAACTTAAACATTACTTAGGAGGTTTATTAGTGGTAATGTTGATGATGTAACTCTGAAACTCTTTTATTCATCTTGTAGGATAAAACAAATGAGTAAAATGTTAATGTTATTAGGAACCAAAACATTTAGGTTTTGGCCTGGGCAGCTGGGTAGATGGCTCTGCTGTTTCCTAGGATGGGGTAGAACGTGTTTGAGGACAGCCATTAAGAGTTTCATTTGGTACCTAAGAATCATAATTTCAAACATTTATTGAGTTCTTACGTGTCAGGCATCCTTTTACTTATATTCTATGTAGTTCTGTAAGGTAGATACTATTATTAATTGCCCCCATTTTTAGAGTGAGGAAACCAAAGTAATAACAGAGATACTGACTGCCCTGAACCTTTTTTCAGCAGACCTCATAGTGGTTTTGGCCAGATTTCCTCTACCCACCCAGGAGCCCTCAAACTGTTTCTAGAAATCTTAGCACCTCAGCAGAAGCACTAAGCGTACAATCCAGACTGACAACATCCTGGCCAGTTTGGCCTCAGACCAGAGAGCTGATCTTTCTAACATCTCCCTTGTATGTATCCTGTATCATCACCAAACTGGACTCTTCACAGTTCCTTGTTCCCATACCCTTTGGTATTCTGCCTCCACATCTGTGTTCTTGACCCATCTCCCAAATTCCCATTGTTAAATTCTGAGCTGCTCTGTCTCTAAGCCCAGCCCAGTATGTCCCCATTCCCTGCAGGAAGCCAGGGCAGGGAGTTGGGTTCTTGATCTATAGTAGCTCACTGGGATGAGGGCAGCTGATGGATGCTAATGGAAACAGGGACTGAGCTACAAATTGTTGGAGGCTAGACCTTGGTATCTGAAGGGACCATGGCAGTTTCCAGGTGGTCACCCATCAGTCTTAGAGAATGGGGGCTGGTAAATGGAAGAAATCTCGACTATGACACAGTAGGACAGATAGAAAATTAGGGCACGGAAGGGGTGGGCAGCAGTACAGAGCCACTGATCCTCAGTTACAAGCTGCATGGATGGTAGGTCCATGGGGGGATCTTTGACAGAGATGAGGAATAAGTGTTCGGTCCACTTAATCTGTAATGATATAGAGGGGGAATATACATATTCCCACTAAACTTCCTTTGATGCATTTGTCAGAGGTTAAACGCCAGGGTGGAACAATCAGCCATTTTATTTCTAGTGCTCTTCAGGTAGTCACTATCTTCTTCTCAAGAGAAGTTAAAAACTTCAGCTATTGTCTCAGACATTCCTGACTTTGAGTCATGGCACAGCCTTCTAGCTGTGTGACTGGCTGGGCAATTACTTAACCCTTCAGAGAATCATTTTTCTCATCTGTAAAATGAGGGGAGTAATGATAATAATAATACCTGCCTCACAGGTGTGTGATAAGTCTTCAGTAAGCTAATACACTAAAAGCGCTGGAACAGAGTTCATTTTCAGAGACTGGTGGCCAATATCGTTCACAATGTATGTCTCTGGGCTCTTCAGACTTCATCTGTCTCCAGAAAAACCACAGACACTTAGCATCCCGCTCATCCCATCACCAGTACAGTTCCCTTAGCAGGAAGACTCTGGGTGCTCGTCAAAACATCATGTTTCCAGCAAGAGGTACTGTCTCTTAACAACCCTCAGAAAGGCACCCCGCCATGCTACTGACCTGGGCATATTGATTGTGGCAAATGGGGACTTTTGGGAAGACTTGTCATTAGCTAATGAATGTTTTGAAACCCAAGACCTGCATCCTCTCCATGCCCCAGTGAGGTCAGAGGACTTGAGGGTTTATATACTGGAGGGGCTATTACATCTTGTTCCCTAATTCTGCTGAGGAGGGAACAAGAGCAGAGAGGCTTAATGCCCAGGAGAGATTTATATTAATAGGTTAGGGCCCCATTTCTCAAAAGGAGCTCCTTGGAGCCCTTACACCAAGACCACATAAGGTCTGCATAAGAAATGTCTAAGGTAATTATTAATGCCCTCTCCCCTGATTGGTCATTATACAGGGAGAGTAGACAGTATGGTCAGGGAGAGAGAAATTGACTATTAGGACTTCCATTAGCCTAGATTTTTAGAGGCTGAGTACCTGAGAAGAACTTACAACACCTTTGAGATAGGGAGGTAGATCTAGACCATGTGGAGGTTGCACAGAGGTGCCCAGATGCAGGCCACTGGTTCCCCACTCCACCCCTAGAAAGTACAGCTTATCCAGAGGCACGAAACACATTTCCCAAAGATCTTTCAAGAAGTTATCTTAGGGCTTCCCTGGTGGCACAGTGGTTGAGAGTCTGCCTGCCAATGCAGGGGACGCGGGTTCGTGCCCCGGTCCGGGAGGATCCCACATGCCGCGGAGGGGCTGGGCCCGTGAGCCATGGCCGCTGAGCCTGTGCGTCCGGAGCCTATGCTCCGCAACGGGAGAGGCCACAGCAGTGAGAGGCCCGCGTACCGCCAAAAAAAAAAAGTTAGTGGAGAAACCAAGGGAACTTCACCCCACTGTGTGACCTAGGCCAAGCCCCTCCCCACCTCAGCCTTGGTGTCCTTGTCTGTACAATGAGAAGGCTAGAGCTGATGGTCTTTACGAGCTCCCCTGACTCTGTCATCCTAACAGTGAATCGCTGATTCCTGGCAAATTAGGGGCCAGGGTCTGCTTGGCTGCAGCCTCCCTGCTCAGCACTCAGTCTAGGGCTGCCATTTGGAAAAAGCCTGAGCCGCATGGAGCAATTTTAACCAGCTCTGCATTTCCTCCTCCTGTGGCTTGGTGCCCTCATCCTTCCTGTTCAGCCAGGACTTAGCCTACTTGGCCCTAGCCACAAGCAGTGGTGACAGAAGAAGGGCTAACTGTTAATAGCCAGGCACCAGATTGGGCATTCATTATCTCATTTTTCCTCAAACCACCCAGTGATATGGACACTATCGTCCCCATTTTGCAGATGAAGAAATAGGCTTGGAGAGGTGAGGGAGTCCTCTGGACAGAATCTTCTCAAACCCCAGTATTCCAGGCAGACTCACACTGGCCTGATCACGCTCTTTGATTTCCTGAGTGATCTATAGTAGCCCATTATTCCCCCGCTGATATTCTCCTCCCCCCATACACTTTACCTTTATCTGAATCTTCCCCATTGGTTAAAGCTCAGCTCAGATTCTGCCTGACCATGAGATTTCACTGCCCCCTTGACCTTCGTCAACCACAGTTTCTTTCCTCTGAACTGCATGGCCCTTTCTCTTACCTCCATGATGATCTTTACCACATTCCACCTTGTGTTATGGTATTTGGGTACATCTCTGTGTCCTACTCAGCCTGTAAGCACATGGATCGTGGTGACTACGTCCTGTGCATTTCCGTACCCCCAATAAAGTCTTGTATGTAGGACCCAGGGTTCCTCCTGACTAAGGCCAGGAGGAAGCCCTTCTAACAAGATGAAGATCCTTACATCAACTTTTTAAGCTTGTTTTAGTCTTCATAGCTCCACATGGGAGTTCGTTATCATAGCAGAAGAGTACCCTTGAATGCCTTGGATCATTCAACAGCCTGGAGGGGGGATTTTCCAGATTTTTCATTTGTCATCTTTATTCATGCAGTAAGTCTTTATTGCTGAGAGACCCTAGCAAATCACTTCCCTACTCTGAACCTCCATGTCTGTCTCCAGCACCTCTGTAGCTCTTTTGCGAGGGTCAAGTGAGACAACAGATGAAGTGCTTGTGTACATGTAAGATATTCCTTAAAGGATTAAAACAAAGCAATCCAGGTGTTCACAGGCTGAGTAGGACACAGACAGGTACCCCGATACCACAGTACAAGGTAGAATGTGGTAAGGGTCACAAAGGGTATAGGATACCAAATCGGCAGCAAAATGGGAGTTTCTCACACATGGAATAGGTTTGGCAGGAGGGACTCTGGTGCTAAGGTTCTGCAGCCTGTTAGAGTGGCAGGAGCAGAGAGCATCAGTGAGGCACAGCAAGGCCTTGGTTCTGCTCCAAAAGGGTTTTCCCCTTCTGTGCCAGGAGCATCCTCCTTGTCCTCCTGGGATCATACAGTCAGTGTACTGAGCATTTCACATGTACAGGGTGCCCCAAGTGCCAGAAAGGAAAAGCCACAGTCTCTGTCCTCTAGGAGTTCAGGGTTTGTCTGAAGACACACACAGGGTATGAGACGTGCTGCCAAGGGATGTAATCACTTACCTGGAGTCAGAACTGGTTCCAGGAGCCCGAGGGCTCCACTGAGCCTCCAAGCGTTCATTTTTCTAACAGAAAATGTGGACTGTGGACACTAATGCCTGTTCTAGAGGCAGGATGAAGTAAGTGGCTTAAGAAAGCTGAACCTGCTTCTCATGATGTTCACAGGAGGGTCATTTGCTGGGCGAGTCAGCCTGGTCTCCAGATGAGAGGCAGTTCTGGATCCAGACTCTGAAAGATAACTTTAGGCAGTTGGGAGGATGGCACCCTTAGAGTGACCTGGGAAACCAAAGAAATGACCCACTGCATATGCCCCAGGCAGGAATAGAACCTTCCTTGCATCAGAGTGATAACTTGTAAAATTGCTGTTTCTGTTTGAGAGCCTGCTAATATGCTGGAGGGGTTTTGCATATATTATCTCTAATCCTTAAAACCACTCTTCAAGGTAGTCACAACCCCCGCTTTACAGATGAAGAAGTGAGGTTAGGAGAGGATTTGCCCAAAGCCACAAAGCTAGGTGGTGGGGGAACCAGAAGTCACACCCACATTTGCCTTGTTCCCTTCCAAGTGCAAACCTGAGAAGAATTTCAAGAAATATAGAAACTCCCACCCAAAACAAACCAAGATGGATCCAGAACTGCCACTGCCCTGCCTATACAACATGGGCACCACCCATTGCACACCTACTCCCAAACCTTTCCAGATCTGCTACAGACTTCCCACTGTTCCACTTAACTTGGCCCGTCCTGTGCCCCACCCTTACCTCCTCCATCCCAATTCCACCCACGCCTAAAAATGATCTCCCCACCCCAATCCCCACTTTTCTCTAGCAGAAGGCCCGAGACATGTATGCAGAGGATCGGAAGAGGCAGCAGCTGGAGAGGGACCAGGCTGCAGTGACAGAACAGCTGCTGCAAGAGGGGCTCCAGGCCAGTGGGGACGCCCAGCTCCGACGGACACGCTTGCACAAACTCTCAGCCAGACGAGAAGAGCGGGTCCAAGGCTTCCTGCAGGCCTTAGAACTCAAGCGGGCTGACTGGCTGGCACGTCTGGGCACTGCATCAGCCTGAGTGAGGCTGGCTTCCTGCCACTTTGCCCTGCCCTCTGCCTCCAGGGCCCCACTCCCCTTTCTTTTCTTGGTGAAAGGTACCTCCCTCCTGATGATGAATTGTGTTTCCTTTGCTTGGCAAGGGAGCCCCAGAGGCCAGGTTTGCTGGCCATAGACATCTTTGGGCTGCCTTGGACAGGAGGGTTGAGGGTGAGTCTCTCTCACAAGGACACTAAACCCAAACTCTGATCCAGGTCAAACTCTGATCACGAATAGGTTCAGAGAGCAGAGGGCCCCAGCTCTTCCATCTTTGCCACCTCTACCTGTACTCCTAGGTGCACTTTCTTTTCCCACCAGCACATCCTTCAACACAAAGAATTTCGGGGAAGAGTTCTCCCCAGAACCTTAGCCCTTTACCCATCCATCTTAGTCTTCACAAAAGATGTGGACCCACCTTGGATCTGCTGGTAAATAGCTAATAGGCAGCCAGCGTTATTTAGGCAAGGAAGGGGAGGGAGAGACAGAAAGAAAAGTTGCCCATCTGCTGCTCCTCCCCCTTGGCTCTCCACCTGGGATTTGCTATTGAATCTCTACCCCCTCCCACCACACAGTGCTGACTGTTCACTGAAAGCAGCGCCCCCAATGGTGCGCGGAAGCCAGGCGGGTGATTACAATCCAATTACCTATTGTCGACTCAGCCCACACAAGCTTTTCTCCTCTTGCAGGGCACGGGGCCAGGCTCCACTCCCCAGTGAGACCGGTCCCCTCCATGGCTACAGGGTAACAGAAGACCTATAGGCCCTGGTGAATCTAATCCAGCACAGGCCACCTTCCCTGGATCACATCAGGACCAAGAGCACAGAAACAAGCACTTCTCCCAACTGACTGCCTCTGGCCCTCAGCATCTCGGACTCTGCTTCCCACCTCAACAGCCTTTGAGGCTTTTCTCAGCTTTTGACCTGTCCCCCTAAGTAGACGGTGAGATGATTTATTCCCAGCATGGCAGAGTCTCAGCTTGTGAGGGCCAAGGTTGCCCAGCAGGGAGAAGAGGGCCGAGTCAAGGGCCGTGTCCTTTTCCGTACCTCTCCCTGCCAGGCCTCGCTGCAGAGCTGCTGAGAGGATTAGTGCCTTTGAAGAGCTGTCTGAGCAGCTCTGTGCTTCAGGTGCCCCAGAGCAGCAAGCACCAGCGGGTAATACCAACCAAAGGCTACTCTGTTTAGTCTTCCCGTTTTACTTTCTGCAAACTGTTTCCCAGCACCTCCCTCTAGGGGAGAGGTAGGATCTTGCAAGCAGTGCTAAGAGCATATTCTTTAAAACCTATAACTTCCCTATACTCCAGTCTCCTCCCCTTTCTGTGCCTGGATACCTGGCACAAGAGACCCTTTGGGCATCTTCCCTGCTCCCAGAATCAAACATAAATGCCCGGCACTGCGATTGAGAAGCCAATCAATGCACCCTTTGGCAAGTCCCCCCTCACACACCTGGCACTCCCCACTACCAATCCCTGGCACGGGGTTCCCAGAGAGCAGGTGCTGTACATTTTCCAGCTTTACAAGGGGGCTGTTGACAGCCTTAATTAGGGAGGCATGAATTATGCGGCTATAATGCAGAGCCCTACAATTAAGGCGGGAATGAGGGGCTGGAGGCAGCAAATGGAATCTGCCCTGTGAAGCATGGTTGTTGAGTCCTGTCTCCTTTCTGGGTCTGACTTTCCCTACTATGATTGGGGTACAGCAGAGGTGATTAATGGGGCTGGTATCTTTGGCCTGAGGTCCTGTATTCTGGGAAAGGTACACAGTGGGGAGGGGTGAGGAGTGGCTGCCTCTAAGGGGTGGAAAGGAGAAGAGGCGGAGGGATCGCTGCTGCTCAGGAACAGGGGCTGCAAATAGTTGATATGAACTCACAGTGATTGCTTTCTACCGGTGTGATTTGTACAAACCAGCTCAACCCTTGCCTCAAGAAATTAGGTGAGACCTATTTAAATGTCCTCCCTCCTCTGAGCCAAC
>NW_020175402.1:4518847-4526462 GCF_003031525.2 Neophocaena asiaeorientalis asiaeorientalis
TAAGGATATTTATCGTGTTGCGTTCTCTCGGGTGTCAAATAGAATTTTTAAAATTCTTAGATGTACAACTTGTTTGCGAACAGTGCAACAGAAGATCATGTTTTGCTGCAGCAATTGTCTACCTCCCTCAGGTGCACTTGGCTACCTCCCTCAGGTGCACTTGGCTACCTCCAGGATCCCTAGCTTTGGGGACGGGGTGGGAGAGCCACTGGGAGAGCCCTTTTTCCATCGCAACCCCTGTACCTCTACTTGTTTCCTAATGCCCGGACGCTTTCCTCCACCCTCCTTTTCCCTCGCGCAAGTGAAAGGAAGCCAGCCAGCCTGCCAGTGTGGAAGGAGGGATTTCGCCAGCTGCGTGTGCAGCGCCCAGGGTTAGTGGCTGCATCGGGTGGGGGCAGCTGAGCTTCATGTCTCCGTAGCGGGTAAAGATTAGAGGGAGGGGAGTGCTAGTAGGCCTTCTTGGCGGCCACTCTCCGTCATTCGGTGGCGGGGTTCTGAGGTCCAGGAATACAAGGACCTAGGAGAGCCATCCACCCGACAGGCTTTGGGGGGGCTTCGTTGGTGTTTGGGGAGGCGGCTGAGCAACGGGTGCTGAAAGGACAGCTCCTACCTGCCCCACTGCACCCGAAAGGCACCTCTGCGTGTAAAGTCTCCCCCTGGAACCCCCACCCCACCTCGAGTGGACCGCCTTCCAGGTGAGGTGCCCGAGAGGCGTCCTCCGAGTGGCAGCCTGGAAGGATGCACGTCCGTCTGCGCCGAGCTGGCTTCCCCGCTCTTTCCCCACTTCAGCGTCAGCCTTGGCCCTGGGAACTGCAGCCTGTGCCTCCAAGCCGCGCGCTTCCTCCCGCCTCCGGCGGAGAAGGGCAGTGCGGCCAGGCCTAGCAAACCCTTCTTCTGGGGCCCCCAGCGGGAACAGGAAGGAAAGCGGCTGAGATGCGCCCTAAGTGTCGCATGGCTTGGAGAAGTGGGTAGCTCGGTTGCATAAGGTGGAAGGAACTTGGTAGTTTGGAAAAGCCAGCTCTTGGCGGGAGCCGAAACCCAGAGCTCGCCGAGTCGCACCCCCCTCCCTCATTTATTGCCCTCGACGCGCGCCTCCCCCACTGCGCCCCCACCCCCTAGGCGCGCCGCCGTCACGCCGTGAGGGGGCGGGGCCTTCTCCCCTGGGGGCGGGACTTCGCAGTGTGGCCCCACCTCCACCGCGCGCCGCCCAAGGCCCCCGCGCACGAGACTCGCCCCGGTGCGCGCCGCTGCCGCCCACGAGTTCCCCCGGCTGCGTGCTCCTCCCGTCTCCCGCCCTCGACGGCTGCCATGGCAACGGCGCTCGGGCCCCGCCTCCGTAGGGGTTTGTTTGCTCCTTGTACAGCTGTTGCTTCTGCCTGGCGCAGCGGCGCGGGCTGCGCTTCGCGCGCCTCGCTCCAGCTTTGCGCGCGCTTCGCGGGGCCCCGCCGTCCCTGCGCGTTATGAACCAGACCGGGTGTGAGGCTGACACATAACAGCGTTCCTAGCGCTTTCTGAGCACTTCGGGGATTTGCATAGGAGCTGGGGATGCTACAAACTGAGGATTTGTATGTCTTAGGAAAGTTGTGTGCAAGATTCCCTTCGATTTTTTTTCTTCCCCCTTTAGGACTTCGTTAAGTTTACTGAATCATTAAGAACTGCTACAGAAGCTGCAACTTTCTTAGCTTTTGCTTGTTTTTTATAGGCTGAAGGGGATGCTAAAGGAGATAAAACCAAGGTGAAGGATGAAGTAAGTCTTACTCTCACTGCTTTTGGAGTCTCACAAAGCCTTGGGCTCCTTTAGTGGTAATTAACCATATTCATAGTCCTGAATTTGCCTCAGTAAGCTCTCTTTACTTCTTATAGTCTAGAACAATTCAGCTGCAAAACTTTTTTGTATTTAAGTGGTTCAACTGTCCTATTTGTAATTTTCTTTATTTTTTTAAATAGCCACAGAGAAGATCTGCAAGGTTATCTGCTGTAAGTGTGTCTGCTTTTAAATTTTCACATTATTCCCTGAAACTAAAAAGCATTGAAAAACGGTTCCCTTTGCTTCCCATGAATTACGGTCAGTGGCTGGTATTGAATGACTTACTCTGCTATGGACTCTTGCCCATTTGGAATTTGCTCGTTCTGAAATTGTGATGGCTGTAGCCAAAGTGGGACACTTCCGAGTGTTACTTGAGTGGGTTTCTGAAGATATGAAGTTCTAATGGAAAGCCCGCCACAAACTTTACAAAGTAGGAGAAACTTCTATGCCAGTGGTGCTGTGGTTTGGTTGTGGGTTGTTTTCTTTGGTCCATTGTACTAATGTTCTCTGCTCCCCTTTTCTCCCCCAAATAAAAGAAACCTGTTCCTCCAAAGCCAGAGCCCAAGCCTAAAAAGGCCCCTGCAAAGGTGAGTAGGACGGTGAGACAAACATGCATCTAGGATTTACATAAAAGCCTGAACAGTTTCCCATGTTGCTGACAGGGAGACCTGCTATATAACAACTTTATCTGTTGATACAGAGTTGAGATTTGACAGAGTTAATAGGACTGGTCCTTAACCAAGAACTCTGTCTTCAATTTACAGAAAACTGTACACTTGGGTATTAAACAAGTGCAAGTGTTTAAGCTGTCTTATTCTATTATTTACATTCAGATAAAGAATTCCGTGTATTGAAGACCACAATTTGGCCTTGTTTTTATGAATGGGGGAGGGTATGTAGTTTATGTGTGTATCTTATATTTGATCAACAACCCTACTTTGTGCAGAGCTTTGTAGACTTGTATCCCGGTGATAGAAATGAGGAGAAACAGCTTTTTTCCCCCCATCCCCCCATTTTAGAAGGGAGAGAAGGTACCCAAAGGGAAAAAGGGGAAAGCTGATGCTGGCAAGGATGGGAATAATCCTGCAGAAAATGGAGATGCCAAAACAGACCAGGTACACCTGTTTTCACTTTATGTTAAGTCTGCCCATTCAGTCAGTTAATGATCCCAAAAGCTTTTATGGCCTTTTTCTTAACATCTGTATCACTCCAAGTGTGCCTTTTAGTCTGGAGTTTGCTTGTGGTTTTTTTCTGTGAGTTTAATCTGGATTCTTGAAGGCTCTGCCGTCCAGTAGAGAGCTGTGGTACGAGTCTCGTCCTGTCGTTAGGTGTTGTGCTCGTGCTACACCATGGTTTTCAAGTTGGGAATAACCTCAGATCTTGTAATATTGGTGTGCCCCCTTCCCCAATTTTACAGTAAGGTCCAGAGGGGAAGTGACTTAGCAAAGTTACCTGCCAAGTCATTTTCCAAAGAAGTACTGAGTCTCAGTGTCAAAGTACCTAAAACCTGAACTTTGGCCTGGGAGCAAAGAAATGCTATAAATGAAATATGAATGGAGATAGTTTCCACATCTACATACTGTATTCATCTGTCTGTTTTTCTTTTAGGCACAGAAAGCTGAAGGTGCTGGAGATGCCAAGTGAAGTGTGCATTTTTGATAACTGTGTACTTCTGGTGACTGTACAGTTTGAAATACTATTTTTTATCAAGTTTTATAAAAATGCAGAATTTTGTTTTACTTTTTTTTTTTTAAGCTATGTTGTTAGCATACAGAACACTTCATTGTTGTTTTTTGGGGGAAGAGCACATGTCACTAATAGATTGTCTCTGAAGCTGGATTGACATGGGAGAAAAACACCTTTCCCGTCTGGTTTTGAGAGACTTCCTCTTGGTTCCCAGGAAGGAGGGGTTCCTTGATACTGACACACAGTAGCCACCTTGGCACAAATGCCTTGTGGTGTGGAAACTAAAGTTAGTTTTTATGTCCTCTTCTCCCTCTCCACCTTCAGCATAGATTTGATTCCCTTAAACCCAGAGACCTGTTGGAACCTGACCCCCAAAAATTGGTTACCAGTATGTCAGGCAATCTGGACTTTGCATTGTCACCGTTGAGATGGCGTCCCTCAAAAGAGCAGCGGTTCCTTTTTTAGATTGTGGATCTTCAGATTGATACTTTTGCCATTTTCATTTCCTGAAAGTCAGGGTCGGCTTGTGAAAAGTTGTTAAACAACATACTAAATGTGAAATGTCAACCCTCACTCTAAACTTTCCCTGTTCAGAGCATCACATGAAGACTTCATGGGGTTTTATAGTGGCTTTCTGATTTTGGTAGTCCATTGCAAAAGGGAGTTTGAAAGTTGTATACTGTTAACGATTGTCTGCCCATGTCCTGCCTGAAATACCATGATTGTTTATGAAAAGTATCTTTAATAAAAGCTGGATACAGTTTGACTTGGAATGCTGCCTCTAATCTTTTCCCAGGAGTGGGGGAGCCTGGTTTCTCCAAGTCTCTTGGGACAGGATGCATTCTGGTGTGAGGTGTAGAGGTTCCATGTATAGTCAGTCTTTATGGTCCATCTGTAGAACACAGTGCTACGTGGACTTGGGAAAGATCCCAGGAGTAGACAGGTGGTGAGAGGCTGGGAGCAGAGAAGTGGTTTCTGTACTTGGTTATGTAGCACTACCTGAAGTGTATTTTTAACTGCAGGTATTTGGTAGATCTGAGGTTTGGGCCTGGCAGCTGATAGTACAAGAGCCTTTCCACTTCATTCACATTTAAGATCTCTATAAAATTAGCAAGTTAATAGATAACGGCTGTATAGTCCTTGTGCGAGAAGAAAATGCCTGTGTGTCTACACGGTTGGCCATAAGATGTGTAAGGCAGATGGCACCCTGCTGTTGAGCAGACCTGCAAATCTTCTGTGAATTGATTAAATTCTTGTCCTTGTTGGTAAACTGCTCTAGCTCCAAAAGCAAAGACATTAACGGGGACTTTGCTGATTGCCTTATCCTGGAGACCCTGCAGAGAACCCCTTTCCTCTAGGGAAATAGCAAGAAGTTATGTTAGGAAATATAATTTGTAATAAATTGATGCTTGCAATTTGAATTTGCTTTCATGGGTCACCTGTTGTTTGAGAGGAATAAAGTAAATTGGAGGCTATTTAAAAAAAAAATCTTACATTGCTTTGTTTATCCCTTTAGTCAAAACGGTAGAGCTTTCATATCAGTTAAGCTCTTCATTGATAAGTTTTCTGTGTATTATCTCCAATCTTCAGTTTTGAGATAGTTGTGTAATGCAAGTGTTTAACACCCTTTTTACGGATGAGGAAACGGCTCACATGAAGAGACTTGTTAAATGTTATGTGTACATCTAAAGAGAAGCGGTTATGAGTACATCTAATGAGTAGCAGAGTCCTGGTTCAAACCCCCAACTTTAGTCACAAATAATTTCTGAGTTCGACTTTTAAGGGGCGCCTTTTGGATAAAGTAACGTTTGCCCACTTGGGCAATTTCCAGGCATCTGCTTCCATTATTGCTGAAATAGTTCTAGGATGTAGGTTGTTTTTATTCGGGGATGGTTCATCTTCCAGAGTGGAGCCTGATACAGCTGTTAGGAGTGGGGGTATGACAACTTGTTACTTGCACAGAAGTTGCAGGATTTGAGGAAAGCCACAGTTGGGGTTATCTCATTAGTATTTGTTAAGAGTTCAGGTTGTCGAGACGTGTTGCGCCATGGACCATGCTAGAAGTTCGGCCAGATGCTCTCCTTTAATCTTAGGGTCAGTCCTGTGTAGGTATTACCCCCATTTGATAACTAAGAAACACATTCAGATATGAAGTGACTGGCTTGCGTTATACTCAGTTGTAACCATTTTTTTGTGTTACCTAGAAGTTAGAATGAGGAGAGTGAACTTGAACTTCTTTTTCCTTCCCAGAAAATATTTGCCGATTTGACTGGCTGTGGACCATGAGAGTGCCTGGGCTTAAAAATCAAGAAACCAAATGTGAAAACCTGGTGAGGACATTTACGACAGCCATAATAGTTTGATCAGTGGCAGTCCTGACCTGAACTAAAAATAATCAGAGAATATAAAAATGGATTCCCTTCCCCTTAGTCCTGTCTCCAAGCCCATTTGGGAAGAGTTACTGGCGACTCTGCTTTGGCTCTTTAAATTAAAAAAAAAATCAAACGGCTAAAACAGGAGGATTTATTCCCTAAGAGAAGTACTGAGGTAGAGTGGGTCTAAGGACCCGGGTGGTTATTTGCAACTTTGCTGCTCTGCTGCCCTCAGAATGTTGTCCACCCACCTCAGCCTCCAGGTCAGCTGCTCCAGACCTCAACTTGACGCCAGTGTCCAGAGGCAGAAGATTGTTTCTTTTTTTCTCCTTAAGAAGAGTGAATTATGCAGGACTTCCCTGGTGATTCCTGGCCGGGGAACTGAGATCCCGCATGCTGCTTGGTGTGGTCAAAAAAAGAATAATGAATTACTTCCCAGAAGTGCCTTAGTAGCTTGTGTCTAATTGGGCAGAAGTAGGTCACCTGCCCAGTCTTGAACCAATCGTGGCAAGAGGGATGAAACCACAGAATCTGTTTCGGATTCAGCCAGAATTACTGAAATTGAATCGGGAAGGAATAGATGATGACAGAAGAAGGGTTGAGTGGACAATCACTGCTGCACTCGGTTCCTGTGATGTCTCCAAGCCTCACCTTGCGTGGCTTGAGTGCAGTATTTGACACTGCTGAGCACAAGCCTCCCACCTTTATTTTAAGTTGAGAAATAATTCAGACACCATGAAATTCACCATGTTAAAGCCTGTAGTTCAGTGGTTTTTAGAATACTCAAGTTGTGCAACAGTTACCAATAATTCCAGAATATTCTTAGCACTCCAAAAAGAAACCTCATACCTATTAGCAGTTGTTCCCCATTCCCTCTACTCCCAGCCCTAGGCAACCGCTAATCCACATTGCCTTTACTTTTTAATTTTTTTAATTTTTTTTTTTTTGGCTATGTTGGGTCTTCGTTGCTGCGCACGGGCTTTCTCTAGTTGCGGTGAGCGGGGGCTACTCTTCACTGCGGTGCGCAGGCTTCTCATTTCGGTGGCTTCTCGTTGCGGAGCACAGACTCTAGAGTGCAGGCTCAGTAGTTGTGGCACACGGACTTAGTTGCGGCATGTGGGATCTTCCCAGACCAGGGCTTGAACCCGTGTCCCTTGCCTTGGCAGGCGGATTCTTAACCACTGCGCCACGAGGGAAGTATGTACTTCATTTTATTGCCAAATGTCCATTGTATGGATGATATACCATATTTTATCCATTGATGAGTTGGACGTTCAGGTTGTTTCCACCTTTTGGCTATTACGAATACTGCTATGAGTATTGTGTACAAATTTCTGTGTGGACATGTTTCCAGTTTTTTGGGGTATATACATAGGAGTGGAATTGCTGGGCCATATGGCATCTCTTAACTTCTTGAGGAACCAACAGTTTTCCAAAGCAGCTGTGCCATTTTACATTCCTACCAGCGATGTATGAGGGTTCCAGTTTCCCCACGTCCTTGTCAGCACATACTTTCCTGTTTTATTATAGGCATCCTGGTGGGTATGAAGTGATATTTCATTGTGGTATTGATTTGCATTTCCCTAATGACTAGGATGTTGAGCATCTTTTCAGGTGCTTATTGGCTATTTGTGGGGGTTTTTTTTGCCACATGGCATGTGGGATCCTAGTTCCCTGACCAAGGATTGAACCTGCGGTGGAAGCATGGAGTCCTAACCACCAGACCACCAGGGAATTCCTTTTTTTTTTT
>NW_020175402.1:4526479-4595345 GCF_003031525.2 Neophocaena asiaeorientalis asiaeorientalis
GGATCTAGTTCCCTGACCAGGGATTGAACCTGGGCCCCCTGCATTGGGAGCATGGAGTCTTAGCCTATTTTATTTTTGGTTGCTTGTCCTTTGGTGTCATATCTAAATCCACCGTTGCCAAGTCCAAGGTCATAAAGATTTACACTTATGTCTTCTAAGAGTTTTAAGTAATTTTAGCTCTTAAATTTAGGTTTTTGAACCATTTTGAGTTAATTTTTGTATATGGTGTGAGGTCCAAATAGTTGTGACACACAAGCTCTAGAGCGCAGGCTCAGTAGTTGGGGCGCACGGGCTTAGTTGCTCCACAGCATGTGGGATCTTCCCCGACCAGGGCTTGAACCTGTGTCCCCTGCATTGGCAGGCGGATTCTTAACCCCTGCGCCACCAGGGAAGCCCCCACATCTCTCTTGAGTTTAGTATTTCCACCAACTTCCTGTGCAATCCCACCTAGACATACCACAGGACCCCAAATTCAGCGTGACCAAAATGGAACTCATCGTGTTCTTCACAAACTGATGTCCCCTGCTGGTCCCACATCTGGTAAAAGCATTCCATCCTTCAAGCAATCATCCTGAAAGTTAGCCCAGATGCCCACCTCCCTCCCCATTATCACTCATTTCCAGTGAGTGCCTAAATCATGGTGAACTTTGGGAAAATTTTTTTTCATTTTTTTGTCATGGAAAATTTTAAATATGTGCAAAACTAGAATAATGTAACAAACCCCCATGTACCTGTCACATAGCTTCAGTAATTATCAACTCGTGGCCAGTCTTGTTTTATTTAATACCACTGTCTGCTTACTCCTCTTACTATAACCTGACATCATATTTCATCCATATATACTTCAGTATATATCTTTAAAGGATATGGACTTTTTAAAATACTATACCAGTAGCATATCAAAAACATTAATTCCTTAATATTATGAAATACTCAAGTTCCCAAATTTCTTAAGTGTCTTTTTTTTAAAAATAAATTTACTTATTTATTTTTGGCTGTGTTGGGTCTTTGTTGCGGCAAGTAGGGGCTACTCTTTGTTGCAGTGGGCGGGCTTCTCATTGCAGTCGCTTCTCATTGTGGAGCACGGACTCTAGGTGTGTGGGCTTCAGTAGTTGTGGCATGTGGGCTCAGTAGTTGTGGCTCACGGGCTCTAGAGCACAGGCTCAGTAGTTGTGGCGCACGGGCTTAGTTGCTCCGCGGCATGTCGGATCTTCCCGGACCAGGGATCGAACCTGTGTCCCCTGCGTTGGCAGGCGGATTCTCAACCACTGCGCCACCAGGGAAGCCCTTTTTTTTTTAAGTAATTTTTTTGTTTGAGAATCCAAACAGGGTCTCATATTGCAATTGGTTTTAAACTTACTTAGTATACTTCCTCTCTGTGTGGCTTGCCCCTAACTGGATGCACATTTATATTATTAACCTGTTTTATTTTTACATTCTTCAAGAATTTTTTAGTTTAATTTTTTTTTTTTTTCCTGCACCGTGTGGCTTACAGGATCTTAGTTTCTTGACCAGGGATTGAACCCATGCCCCCTGCAGTGGAAGCACGGAGTCCTAACCACTGGACTGCCAGGGAATTACCTAGTTTAATTTTGCTTATGTGAAGTAATTATATAGTTCCAGGTCTAATCTACAAAACGATGTAGTCAGAGAAGTCTAGTTTCTGTTCCTTTATCATTCTCTGCCTTATGCCCTCTAACAGATAAATAATGTTATATTCCCCCTTTCTTATAAAAAGATAGCATACATTTCTCCACCTTGCTTATTCACTTAACGGTATAATTTGGAGATGTGTGACAGATCCCTCACTCCTTTTACAGCAGCATTCATCATATTGTTTTGTGTTATATTTACATGTATTTCAAGTTTTTTGTATATAGTTCTTATGTAGTATATATTTTTTCTCTTTTAGTTTTTTTTTTTTTTTTAGCTGTTTGGTTTTATTGTTGAGAACGGTGTGTGTTTTTGCTCAGTGGTTAACTTTATATTGGTCCCTTTATATAATAACCTTAGTCTCTTCCAACCCAACCTCCCAATTCACTGACTTTTTTCACTTTTTCCCCACCAGTCACCTCCTCTCTTAATGTCTTCATTTCATTTCTCACCCAAGTTAGGTTGCATTGCCCAGCATTGAAGCCACACTCGGCTCCCTTCTGCCACCTCCGTCATCTCACCCAGCACTTAGCCAGTATGTGCATGCAGACAGC
Organism: Neophocaena asiaeorientalis asiaeorientalis; assembly: GCF_003031525.2. Classification (NCBI taxonomy): domain Eukaryota; kingdom Metazoa; phylum Chordata; class Mammalia; order Artiodactyla; family Phocoenidae; genus Neophocaena; species Neophocaena asiaeorientalis. The sequence continues at coordinate 4,528,687 of NW_020175402.1, forward strand.
TAAACGCTGCAGAAAACACCCACTGCTGTGCAGCTGGACTCACTTCACAGTTAAGACCACATTTCAAATGGGCCCCAAACACTGCCAACCCCCCCGTTACATTTCCCTAAAAGATTCACCTTTCCTCTCTCAGATAAACTGTTCCACACTTTACCTCATCTCCCCTCTGCAACACCCCATCTCCATCCTCATCGGTGACTTCCCCTCAAGTTTCATAGTCATGGAAGATGCAGTCGAGAGGAGCCCCCTCATCTTACCACCTCCTCCCCTACCACCTGCATCCCCTCCTCTTATGGGGGTAGACCTCTCTTCTCTAAGTCCAAGCCTTCAACTTGTCATCCACATCCATCCCTCTCAGCTCCTCTAAGACTAAACCCATGCAGGTGTCCCCTTTTTCTCTTGCCTTATCCATTTCTCCTCTACTGGATCATTCCTGTGGGCAAACACACCAAACCTCAAAAGCATCTTCCCTTGGCCCTCTTGAGCCACCACCCCATTTTTCTGCTCCGCTTCACAGCAAAACTACTCAAAGAAGTTGTCTGTTTTCTCCATCACCACTTTCTCTCCCTGCAGTCTCTCCTCAACCCACTCCAGTAAGGAGGATTTTGCCTCTCCCCCACCTGTTAAACAGGCCACAGTGGTGTACGTATTGCCAGAGTCAAAAATTCTCCCCTATCTCCTATTTCCTCTCAACCAACATCTTTTCTTAGGTGTCCACAACCAGTGTTCTGATTTTAAGTACCATCTACGTGACAGTGACTCAAATTCTTATCTCCAGACAGAACCTCTTCCCTCAGATCCAGATTTAGACCACTTAATAGACTTCACCAATCTAACAAAAATTTATTAATTTTCCTAACAAAGAATCTTTCCCTCAGGCTTTCCCCATCTAAGTAAGTGGCACCATCATCCACCAAAACCTTAATTTCTCTCTCCCAGTCCATCAGTCCATTCATGATCAATCCATTGATAAAATTCTATTGGCTCAATATTTAAAATCTGTTTTGGACCCAACCAGTTTACATCATCCTACCTACAGTGGACGCAGACTCTTTGAGGTTCCTCAGCTGCCTCTTCAGCTCTTATTTGGATCCCACCTGCGCCAAGCCAGCCCTCCACTTGCAGACTTGGATGAAAGACCACTCCTGGGCCATGAGATCTGGCTTCCTAAAAGGCAGCCAAGTGGCTGGTTGATTTGGTCCAGAACTGTGGAGTCATTAGCTCCCCAGAGGCAGAAGTTGAAAGATGGCAAACAGGCGATGAAAGGGGAGGGAACTGGGCTGGTAAGCACCTCTGTCTGCCTCCAAGTTTCCTCCTTTAAGCTCTTCCAGGAAAGGCTCTTGTGCCAAGCAGATACACCCTCTGAATGTCCTGCTGTGTCTGCAGCTTGTTGGGAGCAGTAGCCAGTGTGTAATGCATCCCGTTTCATGGCTCTGCATCTTTCCTTTTCCTCACCCTCGTCACCGTGGGCTTGCATCTCCCAAGTAAAGGATCAGCACTTTAATCCTTTTCTTTCTCAAGGAAGAAGGTTAATGCCAGGGTAAGACACAACCCCAGTCCAAGCCACTATTAACACTCTCTGGGGCAGTGCCTCAGAATACCTGTGAACAGTGCAGGTCTGGAGTCCTACCCCAGACCCACAGACTCAGATTGCTGGAGAAGGGGCTCAGGACTCTGATTTAAAAATCTCTTCAGGTGATTCTCGTGTCCACTAAAGTTTGAAGAAGAAAGTTTCTAAAGGAGAAAAACTTGTTGCTGTCTTCCCCCTGCTTACTCCCTGCTTGGGTGGTGGCCTATGGCAATGTGAATCTTGGAGTTGCAGCAACTAGTTTGTGACCATAAAGCCAAATGTTGCTAATACATGGGATGACAGAGCGGACAGCCTGGGACAGCACTGAGCTGGTGAGCTCATTTTAGAGCTACTAAACTCCAGATACTTCTGTGAGATAATGAGACGCCTTTATTTTTGTCAGGTAATCTGTTACTTGCAGCTGAAAACAGCCCTGATTCCATATATTGTTTCATTTTATCCTCACATTAATGAGAAGTGGGAATTAATTTCTCGACTTTATAGGTGAAGAAACTGGGTCTCAGAGAAGTTGTGGCCTTACGAGGTCACACGTGCTATAGTGGCACAGCCAGGAGGCCAGCACAGGCCCATCTGGCTCCAGAACCCCTGTATCCCAAACCATGGCTCTGTCCTGCAAGCTGGCTCAGACAACATTTACTCTGCAGTGTGAATGAACGAGTTGAGCTTGGAAATGTGAATGTAAACTGTCAGCCTGGACTGAGCTCTAGACGGGAAGGCTGAAGCATTATTGACTGACCACAGCAGAAACGTGCTCTTCGTTTTCCCACAAAAATGCAGGGAGTAGAGAACATTTTTCTCAGTTATTCAAAAACTTTATCTTCTTCAGGGCCACAGGTAGAACTGAACAGGAGGGACGGATCTTAAATCACCTTCTAAGAAGTCTGGGTCAAACACTTGAAAGAATCAGAAAGAACCCCAAGGATCACCTTCTACTCTTAATGATGCATAAAGGAAATGGCAACAACTCTGCATCCTTACTGAGGTCTCTATAAGCCTGATACTCTCCTAAACTCTTTATTTGAATTATTTAATTCTCACAACCTAGTAACATCATTGCTCCCATTTTACGGATGGGAGAATTGAGGCACAGGAGAGTTAAAGTAACTTGCCCAAGATTGCGTAATTGGCAAGTGACTAAATCTGACTTGAACTTGGGTGGTCTGAGCCAGAAGGCTGCATTAGAAATCTCCACATTATTCTGAGTCCCCGGGAGCTCTCCCTGGGCCACACTGATGGCAGAGTGAAGACCAGAATCTACACCTGCCTTCACTGGTCTAGTCTGCATGATATGCCCCAGCCCTTAAAGCTGCCAACTCCCACCCCACCACCCACCATTTTTCTACCACTGAACCTCTGAATGTATCCAGCTTCCCTGCTGGTGCCACCACCCCACACGGGGTCGCCAGTAACTCTGTCTCCTTCTGCTGCTACCAGACAAAACTGGCCCTTGGGACCCCATCTCTTACCCACTATGTTTAACAGAAAAAAACTTTACCCCCCTCACTTCCTTTACCAGGGCTGGAGGTTTAGCTGAGCAAAGACTAGTTTCTGGAATGTTTTTATTCTTACTAAGATCACTTTGTGCTAAATGTACAACATACATTATCACAAACCCTCACAACAGTATTTTACAAAAAAGAACACTGAAGCCCAGAGCAGTTAGTAAGTTGTCCAAACTCCTGACCTCTGTGCTGGGAGAAGGCAGTGTCCGTGGTGCCACAGGTGGGCACTGCTCCCATGCTCCTGGCATAGCCCCAGTTGAGCCCAGCAGGCACCATGCCAAAGCAAGGACCCCATTTCCGCTCCCAGCACAGGGGCCCAGATCCCTCTCAGTCCCTGGGCCCAAAAGGAACCTTTTTGGCTACTCTGACCTTTGGCTGTTCTGGAGCTGGGGGAAATGGTGGGGCCCTGACAGGGCCTGCGTGGCAGGGGACCAGCCAGAGGCTGGATGCTTCCCCAGAGAGTTTTAGCAGTTGAGGACACAGTGGTCACTGCTGGGCAGCGGAGTCAACAATGACTTTTGTTTCTTATTCTTACCTGCTTGCCCATATGTTCTAAATTTTCCACATAGCCCGTGTATTCCTTGAATGGGCTGGGAGGGAGGTGTGAGGGGAGTGTTTTCTTTGCCTTCTAAACATAAATGTATTGCCTGCTCACTATAAAAATATTCTTTGAAACAATTCAAGGATTAGAAACATAGAGGAACCGTGAAAATCCCTGTCACCTCCCCAAACCCACTGTCCTCCCAGAGGCAGCCACAACCATGTTGGTGTGGACCCCTTGAGCCCCAAGAAAGGCATGGGGGGAAAGAGGTGGGCCCGAATGTGCCCAGTCTCCTGTCTCCTCCGTCTCCAGCCCTTGGTTCTACCCTTGCCGTCTCTTTTCTCTGACCCAGGTGAGAAGCTCAACCCCTTTCTGGATTCTACCCTGAAACTCATGCACCCAGGACATTGGTCGGTCAGCCAACTAGAATTCACAAAGGGTTCGGGGGTTCCTTGAAGGGTTCACATTGTACCCCATGCAGCAACCAATTTTAAGCATCATCTCTGTGATGGGTTCAAAGTCCTTTCAGCCACCCCTGCCGATAAGAAATACCCCCTGCCTGGTCCTTTGCCCCATACATCCCACCATCTTGCCCCTCGCCCATTCTTCCCTGACTCGGGAAATTCAAATTCTCCTCCTTCCCTTACCCAAGCAGTTCAGCTCCCCAGCTCCTCGTGGAGCCAACACAAAGGCCTTCCATTGTCCTGGGCCCACCCTCCTCAGCAGGCATCTGTGGTGGTACGTTTCATTTTTTCCTGCTGCTCTCATGGACTGGGATTGGAGCTCTCATAAGGAGGCTTCTGCATATATCTGGGTTACATATTTAACATATATAGTTTGGAGGTGGGTTTTTTTTTTGTTTGCACAAGTGAAATCATGTTGTACCCAGTGGTCAGTGACTGGCTGGTTTCACTCAACCTAAAGCACAGACATATCTTCCAGATCACTAGTAATGATGGCTGAACTTCTTAAGAACTTAGCTTGTGCTGGGCACTTTATATCTTTGCTGTCCCAACCTGATAGCCACTAGCCACATGTGGCTACTCAGCTCTTGAAATGTGGCAGCTGCTACTGAGGAACTAAGTTTAAATTTGTATTTAATTTTAATTAAATTTAAAAATATTTGTTTGCTAAATACAACTTTGTTTTTTGGTAGAACTATGTTTTACTTTATTATATTGCTTGAGATATTGTTGTATAGCTCAGATGTGCTATAGGTGTAAAATACCAGATTTTGCAGACTTAGTAGGAGAAAAAGAATGGAAGATATCTCATTAATAATTTTTATATTGATTTCATGTTACAATTATACTTTGGATATACAGTATTATGTTCAAATATATATTATTAAAATTAATTCTACCTGTTTCTTTTTACTTTTTTAACATGGCTACTAGAAAGCTTAAAATTATATATGTGGGTTGTATTATATTTCAGTTGGACAGTGCTCCTTTATATACATTACCTCATTATTCCACAGATTTGTTCAACAGATATTTATTGAATAGCTTCTTTGTGCCAGCACTAGGCTAGGCACTGAGGATACAGCAATGAATAAAACAGACCAAAATCCTGCCCTTACAGAGCTTCCATTCTAGATTGCAAATTATTTACAATAAGTATACCAGGTAGATACTATTGTTAGCCCATTTTATAGATGAGGAAACTGAGGCACAGAAAAGTTAAATAATTTCCCCAAAGTTGCAAAGTTAATGAACGGTTGAGCTGGGATTTGAATTCAAGCATTCTGAGTCCACTGAGGTTAATTTTGAAACTGCTGTGCAATCATAGATATCCAGTATTATACAGTATTAATGTATTATAATTTATCCAACCAGGCATCTACTCTCCTGTATAAAGGACCGAAACAATAAATGTTATGCGAACAAGTAAACTGTGGGTGAGGGCAAATATAAGATGTTGAAAAGAGACAAGCTTCAGGTCTGAGATCATAAGCAAGGCCAGAGATGAGACAATGAGGGACATGTTCAGAAAAATGCTCAACATCACTAATTATCAGAGAAATGCAAATCAAAACTACAATGAGCTATCACCTCCCACTGGTCAGAATGGCCATCATTAAAAATCTACAAATAACAAATCCTGGAGAGGGTGCGAAGAAAAGGGAACCCTCGTACACTGTTGGTGGGAATGTAAGTTGGTGCTGCCACTTTGGAAAACAGTATGGAGGTTCCTCAAAAAAATGAAAATAGAGTTGCCAGAGTTGCTGGATTGATCCAGCAATCCCACTCCTGGACATATATCCAGACAAAACTATAATTCAAAAAGATACATGCACCCCTACGTTCATAGCAGCACTATTCACAACAGCCAAGAAACCATGGCTGGTTTCAACCATGGAAACCATGGAAACAACCTAAATGTCCATCGACAGATGAATGGATAAAGATAAGAGATATATGTATAATAACAGTAGCAATGTTTTCTATGCGCATCATTTAATCGCACAATCACCCTATAAGGTAAGTACTATTATCATCCCATTTTGCAGAAGTGAAAATTGAGGTATAGGAGGAGGCAGCAGAGCTGACTTGAACCCAAGCACTCTTAGATCTATGCTTCTAACCACTGTGCTCTATTGCACCTCTCCTGTTAGTACAATATGACCAACCCCAGGGCACCCAGAAGAGAGCTTTGGCTAAGAGAAGCAGCCTTGATCCCCCAGGCTCTCTGCCTGCCTGCTCGGCCTTTGGGGTGCAGTGAGGAGAGTGGGCTTGAGTCGGCAGACCCAGATTTAATTCCCTCATCATGACTGTGGGCACTTTGCCTCTGTGAGCCTCAGTTTCCCATCTGTAAAATATGGGGTACATGACCAAACATAAGGTGGTAAAGGAGAGGTCTGTAAAAGTACCCAGCACAAAAAATCCTAGAGGACTTCCTGGGGGAGCTGAAGGGAGGAAAAGAGGTTCCTGAGTGGAAACGAAGGGCAGGCTCGGCTGGGGAGAGGCTGCATGAAGGCAGGGAGTGAAATGAGGCATGGGGCCAGCACAGCCTGGTCTCAGTGGCCTGGAACCCAGGCTAGGGTGTGCAGTGGTGGGATGGCAGGGCTGGGTGAGGGCTCTGCAGAGGCAGGAGTGAGCCTGAGACGCATGCCGTACTCCGCCCCTCACCCTGGGCCCCCTCACAGGTCCCTAGCCATCCTGCAAGATCCTGGTCACTGATCAGTGCACCTAAAGCCCAAGTCCCCTGCCTCTGGCTGTGGCCCCACTCTGCAGACATTCAGCCAGGCTCAGAACCTTAGAGACCTTTGAATCACTTCCCTCCTCCTGGCCATGTCTCCCTCAGCTTTCAAAGTCCACCTCCAGGGCATCCTCTTCCAGGAAGCCTTCCCTGATGCCCTCACCAGCATAGTTCATAGCCTATCTCACCAAACCTGGAGTTACAGACATTCACATGCACCTGAGTCTGCAGAGCCCAGGGGCAGGCCCAGGCCCAGCACCAAACAAAGGCTCAGGGCTGGTTTCACTCAACTGGAGCCCAGCAGGTACTGAGACCTGTCACTTCCTCTCTCAGGACTTCTGCCCCTTGCCTGTGCTCTGGCTGTGCCCTCTCCCTCTCAAGTCACTGCCATACCTCCTCCGTGGTCTCCCCTTCAAACGCTTCTCCATCCCACCATCTCGGCGAGATGACACCTACTTTCATTTGGTTCCTTCAATTATTGGTACAGTAAATGACTATAGGTAACAATACTGTATTATATATTTGAAAGTTGCCAAGAGGGTAGATGGTAAAAGTCCATCACAGGGAAAAAATATTGTGGTAATGATTTGCCAATATATACAAATATTGAATCAAATAAAACTAATACAAGGTTATATGTTGATTATATCGCAATAAAAATAAATCATTTTTAAAAATTTATCAAGCCCCCTTCTGCAGGCTAGGCTTGGTCCCAGGTGCTAGGGATACAATGGCAAATAAAACAGCCAGGTTCCATCCCTCACAACGTTCATATTCTGTGGGGGAATCTGACGTTAAATCCGGAAGCCCCTCAGTGGCCACACAATTGCAAACTGTTGTAAGAGGCCTGCAGAAAAAGAATATGGTTTAAGACTCAGACTGTGGGTGGGGGAGGGATAAACTGAAAGATTGGGATGGACATATACACACTACTCTATATAAAATAGATAACTAATAAGGACCTACTGTATGGCACAGGGAACTCTACTCAGTACTCTGTAATGGCCTGTATGGGAAAAGAATCTAAAAAAGAGTGGAGATATGTATAACTGACTCACTTTGCTGTACACCTGAAATTAACACAACATTGTAAATTAACTATACTCCAATAAAAATTATTTTAAAAATAGAATAAAAAAGCATGATTAATACAAAAAAAAAAAGAATCAGACTGTGGCCTCCTGAGGCCAGTATGGGAGTGTGGAGGGGCCAGGTGAGGGGCTGAGGCTGGGGAGAAGACATGTCAGGCAGAGGAAACTGCTGGAGGGGCCAGAGTGGAGTGTGATGGATGGAGGACAGGCTGGAGGGTGAGGGGTCATGTGATACAGGCCCTGTGTGCAGGTGAAGACCTGCTCTCACCTGCTGGTCATTCCCTTACTCCCAGACCTTCTGTGGCTCCCTTTGGCCGCACACTCCACAGCACTTAGTTGGCCTCCGAGGTCTACACTAGAGGGAGAAAGGTCATTCTCATTTCCTCTCCCCTCTTCACCCACCCATGTCCACTCACAAACATTTATCAAATGTCTCTGGTAACCAGACAGCTGGGCATATATATACAATACGCATATCTGGGTTTATATACAGCAGGCAACAAAATGGACATGGTGCCTGCCCTTTGCAGGTTACAGTCTGTCTACGTTCTACATGGGTGCTTCCAGCTCTACAGCCATCACCTTTCCAATCCAGCCAGCATTCACCTTGATCTCCAGTGGCTTCCTCACTGTCTCCGACTCCACGAATGTTCCTCACGTGTCTTCTCTACACTGAAGCAAGGTGCATATTTTATTATTTTTTTAAAGTAGACGCAAGATATGTCTTAGTTTTCTTTTTAATATTTATTTATTTATTTTATTATTTATTTTGGCTGCGATGGGTCTTAGTTGCGGCATGCATGCGGGATCTAGTCCCCTGACCAGTGTTTGAACCTGGGCCTCCTGCAGTGGGAGCATGGAGTCTTACCCACTTAACTGCCAGGGAAGTCCCTCTACACTGAGGCAAGGTGCATATTTTAAAGATACAACTCTGCATTTCTTAAGTCTGAGTCATCTTGCCATTGTTCTTGTCTTGGCCTCATGTTTGTTTCCTCTGTAGCTCTCACAGTCTGTAATTATTAATCTGTTTACTGGTTTAGGTAAAAATGGAAGCTCTGAAAATTATGGCAAATTGAACATGTGTCTAATTTCAGTCCCTCCCCAAACTCCACTAAAACTACAGAAAGAGGGCTTCCCTGGTGGCACAGTGGTTAAGAATCCACCTCCCAATGGAGGGGACACGTGTTCGAGCCCTGGTCCGGGAAGACCCCACATGTCGCGGAGCAACTAAGCCCGTGCGCCACAACTACTGAGCTGGCGCTCTAGAGCCCGCGAGCCACAACTACTGAGCCCATGTGCCACAACTACTGAAGCCCACGCGCCTAGAGCTTGTGCTCCGCAACAAGAGAAGCCACCACAATGAGAAGCCTGTGCACCACAACGAAGAGTAGTCCCCGCTCGCCGCAATTAGAGAAAGCCCGCGGGCAGCAATGAAGACCCAACGCAGCCAAAAGTAAATAAATAAAAATAAATAAAAATTTTTAAAAAAGCACAAACCCACTGAGACGAGGAGAATGAGGGAAGCTGGAAAACAGATGGTTGGGTGGTAACTAACTACACAGCAAACCCAAGGAAACTACTGCCTAACCTGGACATGGGAAAGGAGAGCCAACCCAATTTAGATCACAGACTCCCCCAAAAGGCTCAGGTACCTGTTTAAATGGGGGTGGGAGTATTAAATAAGGAGAAGAGGTTGGAAGATGTTCCGGAATCAGAATTGTTAGGTCCCTACATCCCTTCCCCAATCCTGGCAGGAAACTGGAGGTTTATTCTCTAAAAAGAATTAAACAGAATCACTGGGATGGGAAACTGCAGGCACAGTGGAGGTCGGAGGTATCTTTCCCAAATCAGGCAATGAAGTGACCATATACACTGTGATGGCTGAGACACCCCCCAACCTGTTTCCTCCCAGAAAGCTGGCACCCATGGCTTTGCTCTCTGGGCAAGAGGATCAGAAAAATTTCTCTCAAAGCTAATCTGACCAGGCTGAGAGGAAGGACATAAGGTCACATCTTCAGAGAGATAAGAAAACATAGTGCATCCAGGATGCAAGAACAGGATGTTATTTTAAAAAGAAACTAACAAGGGACTTCCCTGGTGGTCCAGAGGTTAAGACTCCACGCTCCAAATGCAGGGGGCCTGGGTTCAATCCCTGGTCAGAGAACTGGATCCCACATGCCACAACTAAGAGCCTGCATGCCACAGCTAAAAGTCCCGCACGCCGCAAGAAAGATCCCGTGTGCCGCGACTAAGACCCAGCACAGCTAAAAAAAGAAAGAAGAAGACGAAGAAAAAAAACATCAACAATAAAAAGCCCTTGCAATTAAAAATTCAATGGAAGGGTTGGAAGATAAATTTGAGGAAATCTTCCAGAAAGTAAAACAAAGAGAAAAAGAGATAGAAAAGCAGAGAGAAAAAAATAAAATTAGAGTACTGGTCTGGGACACTCAACATCTGAATAATAGATATTACAGAAAGAGAAAGCAGAACAGAGAGGAGTCATCAATTAAAAATGGAAGAAAATTCCCAGAACTGAAGGACATACGGTTCCATGTTGAAAGGCACCTCCAAGTGCTCAGTGCCATGGGTAGCAACAGACCTGTCCCAGAGTACTATCGTGAGACGTCAGAACCATGGTGGTCAGGGAGGTGTGGAGGGGGACACAAAGAGAAGACCCTGTAGCTTCCAAAGTAGAAAAGGGACTACACCCAAACACCAGGAATCAGGATGCTTTGGACTTCTCAATAGTAACACTAAAAGAAAATAATCTCCAAAGACAGTTGTTTTTTTGTCTTTTTTAAAATTTAGGCTGTGCTGGCTCTTAGTTGTGGCACGTGGGATCCTTCGTTGTGACATGCGTGCAGGATCTAGTTCCCTGATCAGGGATCAAACCCAGGCCACCTGCATTGGGAGCACGGAGTCTTACCCACTGGACCACCACCAGGGAAGTCCCTCCAATGAGAGTTTTTTATAATAATGATGGCAAAACACCTATAGAACTTCTTACGTGCCAGGCACCGTTCTAAGAGTCTTCATATATCCTGTACCGAAACACATTATTAAGGGGAAGGTAGAATGAAGGTATTTGCAGACTTGCAAGGTCTCAAAAATGTCACCTCACACACCCTCTTTCCCAAGAAAATGTTGGAGTAGGTGCTCCACCAAAAGGAGAGAGTAAAGAAAGCAGCAGTCCCAGGGAAATCCAACACAGGAGCGAGGTGACAGATGCTCATGAAGACCCCAGGATCAGAGGCGGGCTCACCTAGAAGGCTAAGCTTCTGCTTCCTGCACATTCCGGGGGCCGCTGGGAGTGCTGGGAGTTGTAGAGGGTTCTCTAGGCAGGTGGGAGAAACCAATCAGCAAGCACTGTTGCTAGATTGCTCAATGAGAGCTCAGAAGAAAAGGTCCTGAGTCTCTAAGGGATCTCAAGCTCCAGGAATTTATTGATTTATCAATCCAAATAAATTACAGCTAATTTTGTATTCCTTTTTTTAAAGGGCCCCCAGATTGTATAAACTTTAAACCCTACAAAGTCTGGATCTTTCCCTGCCCAGAATAATAGCCGTTCACCAGATATAAAGGGCAAATGCTCCAGACTGGAGCAGAAGAAAAGTTTCTTCAAGAAGATGGAATTGACAGGGTCTTCCCTGGTGGTCCAGTGGTTGGGTCTTCACCTTCCAGTGCAGAGGGAGCTAAGATCCCACATGCCTCACGGCCAAAAAATCAAAACATAAAACAGAAGCAATATTGTAAATTCAATAAAAACTTTTAAAATGGTCCACACTAAGTCATGGAGTCTGCCTCCCAGAGTCCCCTTCAAGGAAGGGCTTGTGGCCCAGCTGTGGGGAGTTCGAGCAGACCACCTCCAGCTGTCAGCTCCTTCAGGTTCGCTCTCCGATGCAGAGAGCTACCTCGCTGAAGATCAGATCCTTCCTGGGGCAGCCCATAGGCAGGACTGAGTCAGGCAGGGTATAAAGCCCTGGCCATTTCAGCAGGGCTCAGGACACTCATAGGATGGGCCATACTTGCTCCAAGGCTTCCTGCCAGGTGGGCGGAGGCTTTCCAGGCCTCAGTGCAGTTCCTCTGCTTCTGCCCAATCCTGCTTCCGCCCACTTCCTCTCATAGGTGTTGATCCCTAGTAAACCTGTCTTATCTCCACCTCTGCTTCCAGAGACACCAATCTGAGACACCTGATATGTAGGAACCTCTTGAGAAGAGATTTAGATAACTGGTGGAGGGTGGAATACACAGAAACTAAGCAAGTGACACAACAGGACAATTGTTGACTCTGGGAAAAACAAAAAGTTGTACAGGAAAGGAAAAGTAATCATAGCTTATATATAATAATGTAAACAAAGACTACTGAACGAACCAAAATTATGTTGGCAATTTGAGGATGTGGGGATTACGTGTATGGTGGCGCAGGTGATGGGGAAACACAAAACTTTATCTTCCATAGTAGAAAGTCAAGAGATAGTGTTTAAAACTGAAATGTCTAGAAATGGCGAAAGAAGATTACTAGGAGACTGGTTCAAGATGGCGGAGTAGAAAGACGTGCTCTCACTCCCTCTTGCGACAGCACCAGAATCACAACTAACTGCTGAACGATCATTGACAGGAAGACACCGGAACTCACCAAAAAAGATACCCACATCCAAAGATAAAGGAGAAGCCGCAATGAGACGTTAGGAGGGGCGCAATCACAATAGAATCAAATCCCGTAACTGCTGGTGGGCGACTCACAGACTGGAGAACACTTACACCACAGAAGTCCACCCACTGGAGTGAAGGTTCTGAGCCCCACGTCAGGCTTCCCAACCTGGGGGTCCGGCAATGGGAGGAGGAATTCCTAGAGCATCATACTTCGAAGGCTAGCGGGATTTGATTGCAGGACTTCGACAGGACTAGCGGAAACAGAGACTCCACTCTTGGAGGGCACACAAAGTAGTCAGGGGAAGGAGCAGTGACCCCATAGGAGGCTGAACCAGACCGACCTGCTAGTGTTGGAGGGTCTCCTGCAGAGGCGGGGGGTGTCTGTGGCTTACCATGGGGACAAGGACACTGGCAGCAAAAGATCTGGGAAGTACTGCTTGGTGTGAGCCCTCCCAGAGTCTGCCATTAGCCCCATCAAAGAGCCAGGTAGACTCCAGTGCTAGGTCGCCTCAGGCCAAACAACCAACAGGGGAGGGAACCCAGGCCCACCCAACAGCAGACAAGCGGATCAAAGTTTTACTGAGCTCTGACAACAGAGCAACACCCAGCTCTACCCACCACCAGTCCCTCCCATCAGGAAGCCTGCACAAGCCTCTTAGATAGCCTCATCCACCAGAGGGCAGACAGCAGAAGCAAGAAGAACTACAGTCCTGCAGCCTGTGGAACGAAAACCACATTCACAGAAAGACAGACAAAATGAAAAGGCAGAGGACTTTGTACCAGATGAAGGAACAAGACAAAACCTCAGAAAAACAACTAAATGAAGTGGAGATAGGCAACCTTCCAGAAAAAGAATTCAGAATAATGATAGTGGAGATGATCCAGGACCTCAGTAAAAGAATGGAGGCAAAGATCAAGAAGATGCAAGAAATGTTTAACAAAGATCTAGAAGAATTAAAGAACAAACATCTAGGGGCTTCCCTGGTGGCACAGTGGTTAAGAATCCGCCTGCCAGTGCAGGGGACACGGGTTCGAGCCCTGGTCTGGGAAGATCCCACATGCCGCGGAGCAACTAAGCCCGTGTGCCACAACTACTGAGCCTGCGCTCTAGAGCACGCGAGCCATAACTACTGAGCCCACGTGCTACAACTACTGAAGCCCGTGTGCCACAACGAAGAGTAGCCCCCACTTGCCACAACTAGAGAAAGCCCGTGCACAGAATGAAGACCCAATGCAGCCAAAAATTAATAAATTAAATAAATTAAAAAAAAACACCTAGAAGAATTAAAGAACAAACAAACAGAGATGAACAATACAATAACTGAAATGAAAAATACACTTCAAGGAATCAATAGCAGAATAACTGAGGCAGAAGAACAGATAAGTGGAAGACAGAATGGTGGAATTCACTGCCACAGGACAGAATAAAGAAAAAAGAATAAAAAGAAATGAAGACAGCCTAAGAGACCTCTGGGACAACATTAAACACAACAACATTTGCATTATAGGGGTCCCAGAAGGCGAAGAGAGAGAGAAAGGACCCGAGAAAATATTTGAAGACATTATAGTCGAAAACTTCCCTAACAGGGGAAAGGAAATAGTCACCCAAGTCCAGAAAGCGCGGACAGTCCCACACAGGATAAACCCAAGGAGAAACACGCCGAGACACACAGTAATCAAACTGACAAAAATTAAAGACAAAGAAAAGTTATTGAAAGCAACAAGGGAAAAATGACAAATAACATACAAGGGAACTCCCATAAGGTTAACAGCTGATTTCTCAGCAGAAACTCTACAGGCCAGAAGGGAGTGGCATGATATACTTAAAGTGATGAAAGGGAAGAACCTACAACCAAGATTACTCTACCCCGCGAGGATCTCATTCAGTTTCAATGGAGAAATCAAAAGCTTTACAGACAAGCAAAAGCTAAGAGAATTCAGCACCACCAAACCAGCTCTACAACAAATGCTAAAGGAACTTCTCTAAGCGGGAAACACAAGAGAAGAAAAGGACCTACAAAATAAACTCATAACAATTAAGAAAATGGTAATAGGTATATACATATTGATAATTACCTTAAATGTAAATGGATTAAACGTTCCAAACAAAAGACACAGGCTTGCTGAATGGATACAAAAACAAGACCCATATATATGCTGTCTACAAGAGACCCACTTCAGACCTAGGGACACATACAGACTGAAAGTGAGGGGATGGAAAAAGATATTCCATGCAAATGGAAATCAAAAGAAAGCTGGAGTAGCAATACTCATATCAGATAAAATAGACTTTAAAATAAAGAATATTACAAGAGACAAGGAAGGACACTACATAATGATCAAGGGATCAATCCCAGAAGAAGATATAACAATTATAAATATATATGCACCCAACATAGGAGCACCTCAATACATAAGGCAACTGCTAACAGCTATAAAAGAGGAAATCGACAGTAACACAATAATAGTGGGGGACTTTAACACCTCACCTACACCAATGGACAGATCATCCAAACAGAAAAGTAATAAGGAAACACAAGCTTTAAATGATACAATAGACCAGATAGATTTAATTGATATTTATAGGACATTCCATCCAAAAACAGCAGATTACACTTTCTTCTCAAGTGCGCACGGAACATTCTCCAGGATAGATCACATCTTGGGTCACAAATCAAGCCTCGGTAAATTTAAGAAAACTGAAACCATATCAAGCATCTTTTCCGACCACAACACTGTGAGATTAGAAATCAATTACAGGGAAAAAAACATAAAAAACACAAACACTTGGAGGCTGAACAATACGTTACTAAATAACCAAGAGATCACTGAAGAATTCAAAGAGGAAATCAAAAAATACCTAGAGACAAATGACAATGAAAACACGACGATCCAAAACCTATGGGATGCAGCAAAAGCAGTTCTAAGAGGGAAGTTTATAGCAATACAAGCCTACCTCAAGAAACAAGAAAAATCTCAAATAAACAATCTAACCTTACACCTAAAGGAACTAGAGAAAGAAGAACAAACAAAACCCAAAGTTAGCAGAAGGAAAGAAATCATAAAGATCAGAGCAGAAATAAATGAAATAGAAACAAAGAAAACAATAGCAAAGATCAATAAAACTAAAAGCTGGTTCTTTGAGAAGGTAAACAAAATTGATAAACCTTTAGCCAGACTCATCAAGAAAAAGAGGGAGAGGACTCAAATCAATAAAATTAGAAATGATAAAGGAGAAGTTACCACGGACACTGCAGAAATACAAAGCATCATAAGAGAGTACTACATTGGCTTCCCTGGTGGCGCAGTGGTTAGGAACCTGCCTGCCAATGCAGGGGACACGGGTTCGAGCCCCAGTCCGGGAGGATCCCACATGCCACGGAGCAACTAAGCCCATGAGCCACAACTACTGAGCCTGAGCTCTAGAGCCCGCGAGCCACAACTACTGAAGCCCGCATGCCTGGAACCCGTGCTCCGCAATGGGAGAGGCCACCACAATGAGAAGCCCACACACCGCAAAGAAGAGTAGCCCCTGCTTGCCGCAGCTGGAGAAAGCCCATGCACAGCAACTGACCCAAGCAACCAAAAATAATTAATTAATTTTTTTTAAAAAAAAGAAAGACTATTACAAGCAACTCTATGCCAATAAAATGGACAACCTGGAAGAAATGGACAAATTCTTAGGAAGGTATTACCTTCCAAGACTGAACCAGGAAGAAATAGAAAATATGAACAGACCAATCACAAGTAATGAAATTGAAATTGTGATTAAAAATCTTCCAACAAACAAAAAGTCCAGGACCAGATGGCTTCACAGGTGAATTCTATCAAAATTTAGAGAAGAGCTGACACCCATCCTTCTCAAACTCTATCAAAAAATTGCAGAGGAATGAACACTCCCAAACTCATTCTATGAGGCCACCATCACCCTGATACCAAAACCAGACAAAGATACTACAAAAAAAGAAAATTACAGACCAATATCACTGATGAATATAGGTGCAAAAATCCTCAACAAAATACTAGCAAACAGAATCCAACAACACATTAAAAGGATAATACACCATGATCAAGTGGGATTTATCCCAGGGGTGCAAGGATTCTTCAATATAGACAAATCAATCAATGTGATACACCATATTAACACACCGAAGAATAAAAACCATATAATCATCTCAAGAGATGTAGAAAAAGCTTTTGACAAAGTCCAACACCTATTTATGATAAAAACTCTCCAGAAAGTGGGCATAGAGAGAACCTACCTCAACATAATAAAGGCCATATACGACAAACCGATAGCAAACATCATTCTCAATGGTGAAAAACTGAAAGTATTTCCTCTAAGATCAAGAACAAGACAAGGATGTTCACTCTCACCACTATTATTCAACATAGTTTTGGAAGTCGTAGCCACGGCAATCAGAGAAGAAAAAAAAATGAAAGGAATACAAATTGGAAAAGAAGTAAAACTGTCACTGTTTGCAGATGACATGATACTGTACATAGAGTATCCTAAAGATACCACCAAAAAATTACTAGAGCTCATCAATGAATTTGGTAAAGTTGCAGGATACAAAATTAATGCACAGAAATCTCTTGCATTCCTATACACTAACAACAAAAGATCAGAAAGAGAAATTAAGGAAATAATCCCATTCACCATTGCAACAAAAGAATAAAATACCTAGGAATAAACCTACCTAAGGAGGTAAAAGACCTGTACTCAGAAAAGTATAAGACACTGATGAAAGAAATCAAAGATGACACAAACAGATGGAGAGATATACCATGTTCTTGGATTGGAAGAATCAATATTGTGAAAATGACTACACTACCTAAAGCAATCTACAGATTCAATGCAATCCCTATCAAGTTACCAGTGCCATTTTTTACAGAACTAGAACAAAAAATCTTAAAATTTGTATGGAGATAAAAAAGACCCCGAATAGCCAAAGTCGTCTTGAGGGGAAAAAAAGGAGCCTGAGGAATCAGACTCCCTGACTCCAGACTATACTACAAAGCTACAGTAATCAAGACAATATGGTACTGGCACAAAACCAGAAATATAGATCAATGGAACAGGATAGAAAGTCCAGAGATAAACCCACGCTCCCATGGTCAACCAATCTATGACAAAGGAGGCAAGGATATACAATGGAGAAAAGACAGTCTCTTCAATAAGTGGTGCTGGGAAAACTGGACAGCTACATGTAAAAGAATGAAATTAGAACATTCCCTAACACCATATACAAAAATAAACTCAAACTGGATTAGAGACCTAAATGTAAGACTGGATACTAGAAAACTCTTAGAGGAAAACAGGAGGAACACACTTTGACATAAATCACAGCAAGATCTTTTTTGATCCACCTCCTAGAGTAATGGAAATAAAAACAAAAATAAACAAATGGGACTTAATGCAACTTAAAAGCTTTTGCAAAGCAAACTACAAACAAGAGGAAAAGACAACCCTCAGAATGGGAGAAAATATTTGCAAACGAATCAATGGACAAAGGATTGATCTCCAAAATATATAAGCAGCTCATGCAGCTCAATATTAAAAAAGAAAAAAACCAATCAAAAAATGGGCAGAAGACCTAAACAGACATTTCTCCAAAGAAGACATACAGGTGGCCAAGAAGCACATGAAAAGCTGCTCAACATCACTAATTATTAGAGAAATGCAAATCAAAACTACAATGAGTATCACCTCACACCATTTAGAATGGGCATCATCAGATAATCTACGAACAACAAATGCTGGAGAGGGTGTGGAGAAAAGGGAACCCTCTTGCACTGTAGGTGGGAATGTAAATTGATACAGCCACTATGCAGAACAGTATGGAGGTTCCTTAAAAAACTAAAAATAGAATTACCATATGACCCAGCAATCTCACTACTGGGCATATACCCAGAGAAAACCATAATTCAAAAAGACACATGCACCCCAATGTTCACTGCAGCACTATTTACAATAGCCAGGTCATGGAAGCAACCTAAATGCCCATCGACAGACGAATGGATAAAGAAGATGTGGTACATATATAGAATGGAATATTAACTTAGCCATAAAAAGGAACGAAATTGGGTCATTTGTAGAGACATGGATGGATCTAGAGACTGTCACACAGAGTGAAGTAAGTCAGAAAGAGAAAAACAAATATCGTATATTAATGCATGTATGTGGAACCTAGAAAAATGGTACAGATGAACCGGTTTGCAGGGCAGAACTAGAGACACAGATGTAGAGAACAAACTTATGGACACCAAGGGGGGAAAGTGGCAGGGGGGTGGGGTAGTCGTGGTGGGATGAACTGGGAGATTGGGATTGACATACATGCCTGCTGTATAAAAAAATAAATTAAAAAAAATTCAAAAATTCAAAAAACAGGGCTTCCCTGGTGGCGCAGTGGTTGAGGGTCCGCCTGCCGATGCAGGGGACATGGGTTCGTGCCCCGGTCCGGGAAGATCCCACGTGCCGCGGAGCGGCTGGGCCCGTGGGCCATGGCCGCTGGCAGCGGGAGAGGCCACAGTAGTGAGAGGCCCGCGTACCGCCAAAAAACAAAAAAATAACAACAACAACAAAAAAAATCCAAGATTACTTAGAGATAATGGAGATAAATCTAAAATACAGTCAGCTAAAGAAGTTGAAAATAGATGCCTCTGCAAAAGTGGAAATGAGGGAAAAGGTAGTGGACCGCCTTCTGTTTTCATAGAAAACCTTATAATACTTGTTATTTCTTTAAACTATGCATATGTATAACTTTTGTTTGTAAAAGAATGTAAGTTTCCTGATGGCAGGGACCATGAGAGTCTATTAAAATTCCCAGTGCTCCACCTGAAGTAGGTGTTCAGAAAGTATTTGTTATTCAAGTAACTGAAGTCACCATTCTTGAGGCCCTAAAGGCTCCTCGTAAGGCACAGCACTAAGCTCACAATGCTTGTGATGCCTCCAGATACTGCAGGCAGGGTCTGGCTCCTGCAAACTCTTCTCCCCTGGCTCTTCCTCTAGTGCCTCTCTCAGGTGCTCACATGCACATTGTTCCTTCCTGCCTCGGGAAATTTGCACTTGCTGTTCCTTCTACCTAAAAAAGCTCTTCACCACCATCACCTAGTTCTCTCCCATAAATCCGTTAGACTTCAGCTCAGATGTCCCTTCCTCCAGGAGATCCTGTCTCCTATCTCCCTCTCTTCACCAGCCTGATGGGGCCATGGTGGGCCTACCCCAGGATCCCCAAGGATCTTGTAGGTTATGTTAAGGCATTTACTCTTCTATCTAGAAGAGAATAAGGAGCCACCAAAATGTTGCTAGCCAGGAAAGATAAGATCAAATATGCTGGTAGGTCTGGGGCTCAGAGAATTATGAACAGCAGCAAGCAGCTTACTTGGGACACAGATGACCCTTGCTCAACAAACAGTGGCCTCATCCTAACTCCCCAGGGTACCTCCAGTAATTCCCTATGGTAGTGTTTTCCAGAATGGGGCATGACTATCACTGCTGGCTCTAGGGATAATTTTAGTGGCATATAACCAAATGTTTTTCAACATAAGATTAACATATTTATTTCAATGGGGATTCAAAAATATAACTTGCATTCTAAACCCACGATTTCATGGCTGTTATTGCTTAGGACAAACTTCATGAGGTCGATACTCAATTGACTACCTAAAGCTTGGGGCCTCTTGCTCAAGTCAAACTTGCCAAGTATCCTGAAAATCCCTCTACATCTTTCTCTAAACAACTCTCCTGCCTGAAATGACCTTCTTACCCCCGGCTTTGGAAAATTCTACATACCCTTCAAAGTCCCAGTTGAATCCCCGCTCAGCAAAGTGGCCTTATAATTAGGGTAGGAGATTGACATGGTGGTTAAAAACTAAGGCTTATCAAACGTAAATTTTGGACTTTGGGTGATAATGATGTATCAATGTAGGTCCACTAATTGTAACAAATGCACCACTCTGGTGTTAGATGTTGATAGAGGAAGTTGTGTGTTGGCACAGGAGGCATATGGAAACACTGCATCTTTGCTCGATTTTGCTGTGAACTTAAAAATGCTCTAAAAAATTAAGTCTATTAAAAAAAAAGCCAAGGGGGTTCCCCGGTGGCCTAGTGGTTAGGATTCTGGGCTTTCACTGCGGGGGCCGGGTTCAATCGCTGGTTGGGTAACTGAGGTACTGCAAGCTCCACAGCTTGGCCAAAAAAAAAAAAAAAAAAAAGTCAAGCCAAGGCTTAGAAATGCGATCTAGCTGTATGACTTTAGGCAAGTTACTTAACTTCTCTGAACCTAAACTTCCTCATCTGTTGGATAGGAATAATAGTGCCTACCCTTAGAGGACTGTGGTGAGAATTTAATGTTATCACGCATATAAAAGTACTCAGTAAATGTCTGGCATACAGTAAGCCTTCCTAAAAGTTACCTGTTATTTTCATGAGAGTGGGGAGCCGCAAATATGAGAGGGCTTTCCCTACTTATTTTAATTATTCATTTTTGTACGCCTTTCACATAGTAGATGCTTAGGAAAAGCTGGTTGGTTGTTGGAGGCCTTGCTGCCTTTGGGAGGGATTATTTTCATCCACATCTCCACACCTCCTTATTCAGTGAGCAGCAACAACATGCTGGCGGATAATGGGTGTCCACACCACAGTCCCAGGCTGTCCTGAGGATTCAGAGCGGCTGGAGGAAGCCCCGGCGACTGCTCCGCCGCCGCCATGGCAACTTCAGCCCCATTCCTGGAACCCAGCTCGGGAGGAGCAGGGTATCGAAAGTCAGTCTCCCCAAGGGCGCCTCTCCCAAGGTCTCCAGGGCCTGGTCCCCCGCCCCAGCGCTGAGGAGTCTCCGGGTCCAGGCAGGCGCTGCTCCCTGCGGCCACACGGTGGCGGCGTAGAGTCAAGCTCCGCGCCCCACCTGGGAAGCGCTAATGAAGCACAGCCCCAAAGGTTGGGCCTCCTGCTCCCCACCCTTGCCAGGACAGGTCACGGTATCCAGCCGAGAGAGCCGTTGGGCCTAATCTCACCTCACCTCAATACCTCCAACTGGACCCTCGATTCCCGATGCTAGGCCGGGCATTCCCAGCTCACTTGACTCGCCCTCCACCCCCGACAATCGTTCCCGGGGCCACCCCGCCCCGCCGCCAGTCCCGCGCAGCACACCTGGCGGGTACCGGGCCAGCCCTTGCTCAGATTCAGGCTCGAGCCCGCCGGACCCAGACCGAGCGTCTCGTCCCACTCCCAAGTGCGCCGGCCCGGAGGGAAGGAGGTGGGCGTGCGCGCGAGCTTTGTGGTCCTCACTGCCCCGACCTCCGGCCCTCTCCATTCTCTGCTTCCGCTTCCGGGCCTGCATCTTCTCCAAACTTCTCTGAACGCCGCGAACCCCCTTCCCAACACTTCGAATGCAGGTCCCAAGGGCTGATAATATAGTCAGGGATTGACCTGTAGAGGGGTCCCCTTACAGGCACTGAGAGGTAAACAAGCTAAGCGCGGGCACGTGCCAGGGCGGGGCTTTGGGGCGGGGCATCAGAGGGGCGGGGCCTCGGCGCTTGAGTTGCCGCGGGCAGAGGAGGTACCCGAAGCGCGCGCGGAGTGCCGGGAGTGCAAACTAAGCGGAAATGGGGCGGGGGGAGACGCAGAGCTGGGGGCGGGGCGGGCACTGGGGGTGGTTTGAGGGAGCGCAGGGCCGACTAGACTTGGGAGCTGAATGGGCTGGCCGTGGGGTTCGGCCTGGACTGGGGACCCAAAAAACGAGAAGGACCTGAGTGGGGAGGGGAAGAGGAGGCAGGAACCCCGCCCACTTTCTAGGTTGGGTTCTTGGAACTAGTCAGGAAATCCTGGGACTCAATCTTGGGGCTTGATCTTCTGTAGGCGATGGTTTTTATAGAGAGCGCTGATAGGGTACCCATTTCCCCCACATTCCGGGAACTGCCCAGGCTTGTCCCCCAAGAGTTTGGGGGCTCAGCAGCTTCCCCCCTCCACACGCTGCGGGGCGGGTCCCACCCTGAGAGCCCGGCAAGGCCCTTTGGTCCCTCCAGAGCCCCCCCATCTTCAGTTTCAACAAGATTCGGGGAGCGGGGAAGTCTTGGGGGCCACAGACCACATACATCTAGAAAGATCTTTAGGCCCCAGGACCTTCTCTTGCCCCTGCCCTCTTCTCTGCTCCAGCAAACCTTACTCTCCTTAGCAGAGGTATTAGAAGGGTCCGCATGGGGAGAAAGGGAGCAATTTCTACTGGCTCCCTTCTATTGCAGTCTGCGAAACAGGACGTGGGCGCAGGGGGGAGCCTTCGAGGGCTGAAGATGGGGTGCCCTGTTTACCCTTCCTGCCCAGCCTAGTGGCTGGCAGGAGCTCAACCGGCTCAGCGATAGGACTTAGGTGCGCAGAATCTTGGGGTCCTTCGTTTGTCTGGTGCTCTGTTCCACCGTGGGCCTGGGAAACACACGGGAAACCCTACCTGCCTGTTTTTTACCCCCCTTTCAGTGTTTTTCTTTTATGTAAAAGTAATTCATGAGTCTTTTTTTTTAATTAAAACCTTACAAAAATATGGATTTGAAAAATGAAAAACACTCATCTTCACTGGTGAGATAGCTGCGGTTTTTCTTATTTGTAGCATACTATATATATGTATATATAAAGGGGGTCACACCACATATTGTTTTGCAACTTGCTGTATACTATGGACATTTTTTCGTGTCATTATTTATAGAGATACCCCATTTTTAAGGAGTTCATAATATTCCAGAATACGGGTACCCCATAATTCATTTGATCTTCTACTGATAAACATTTAATCCTACGCCTGTGTTTATAATGATCTTTATGTTGTTTTATTTTTACAAGTATGCACTTACTGTAAAATTTTTAAATACTGATAAAGGCAAAAAATATGGATAAAGACAAAATAAAGTTCACCATATTCCTCCTATCTACATGTAACTAACTCCTTTATTTTGTAAGCTACACTTTATGGAATGCTTGCTATATGCCAGATACCATGCTAAGTCATTCACGGAACAGCAATCTGAGGTTTGGAGAAATGTCTCCAGTGAGGCTTCCCCAAGGTCACACAGCTAGAAAGTGGCAGAGCCAGGACCTGGACCCAACTTTATCTGATTCCAAAGCTTTGCTGGCATCTTCCTGTTAACATGCGGGTGTCTTTCCTTCCAATCTTTTTTTTTTTTATTTCCAGGCCACGGGACAAAAATACTCACATGTAAATATGCACTGCTCTTCCTCCTTCCCAGGCTTAGGAGCCTTTGTAAGGAGGGCAGAGGGAGAGAAATAGACCTATAAGCAAAAGAGTGGAGAGACCTGGAGGAATTTCCGCCCAGTCCCAATCAGGAAAAGCTGCTTCTGAGAGAAGGGAGGGGAGTGAGGGAGCTGGCAGAGTTTGGGTGGTCAGGAATTTGGAAAAAAAGAAAGAAGGAAGAGGTTTGGGGAGCTGTTGTAATGGTGTGGAACTTTGAGGAAGAGAGATTTAGGAGGATTCTGAAAGGATGTCTTGCCGTGAGCTGTGCCATGTAATCCCTTTGCAGTGTCCTCCAGAGACCTTTGGTAAAGACTTTTGTTTCCTGTCAGTGCTTTTTGGAGTTGGATCGATTTCTTTTGGCAAAGAGAGAGCAAATAAAAGACCAGCTTTCTTCAGGTTCACATGCATTTTTTGTATTTCTTCTTTTATGAAAATGAAATAGCCTCTCTGCCTTTGCTCACTCAGTACCCTCCCCCTAGAATGCCCTGCCTTTCCCATGTCCTTCTCCATTTCCCTCCTCCTCCAAGGTCCACCTCTCTTCACCTCTTTCCCCTCCTTCTGTTGGCCCTAGCTCTATGCAAGTCCTTCATTATACCCCAAATCAGGGCAGATGACTGGCCCCCTACTGATAGGCCATATTGAGTAGGAATTTTGCCAGCACCGGAATCTCTTTGATTACAAGAAACTGTGCTGGTTTGTTGGTTTTAGAAATCTCTTTGTGTCAAGTGGAGTACCCTTGCACCAGTTATAGTTCCCCGGGGAAGACTCTAAACACTTCTACCCATTTCCTCTTGGTATCTGAGTAGTCAAGGAAGACACAATGCAGTCAAGCACCGGATGGAACAACGCTTTACTCACATAGAGAAGAGACAGCAGGATCAGCTTCGGTAGTGGGTGTTGGTCCCTCATTGCCGGGGTATCTCTCCCAGTGATCAACACAGGGCACTTCACCTATGCTCACCCTTCTTGTGCCATAGTGGAAGGACCCTATCCCCTCCAAGAGGAGGACAGATAATAACCATGGGGTTGGCTAGATGCCATATGACCGACATGCTTTAAGCAGAGACAAAAGAGTACTCATGACACCTGAAACAAGGAAAGATACTCCCACACAAGGTGATAAATCCAGCACAGGCTGTGTGGGCTCTTTATCTCTTGGTTAGGAAGTGTTCCAGGCTCAGGGCCCATTCTTACATAATTGAGTAAGGGTCAAAAAACTGCAGGCATGAGACTGTCTTTCTCAACAGTTGGCCATCATGACTCGTTTCCCTCTTTGTTTTGGCTGCTAAGAAGCTCAGAACTATTCTATTTCTGGATCTGTATTTTCTCTTTGTCCCAATTTTCTTAATTATTTACTTTAAGCCTTAAAAAATGTTTTATTATGGAATATTTCAAACACATGAAAGTAGAGAGAATGTAATAAACTGTTATGCACCTGTAACCCATCCTCAATAATTACCAACATTTTGCCAATCCTGTTTCATTTACCTCCCCACTTTTCCCTCCCTCTGAAGTATTATAAAGCAAATCCCAGATATCATATCATTTCACTGGAATTATTTCAGCATATATCTTTAAAAGATAGGGCTTTTTCAAATATAACTACAATGCCACTATCATACCTAACAAAATTAATACAAATTCCCTAAAATCATTTAATACCTAGTTCATGTTCAAATTTCTTTAATAGTTGGTTTGTTCCAGTAAGAACTCAAATAAGGCTCACACATTTCATTTGGTTGATAGATGTCATAAGTAACTTTTCATCTATAACAGTTTCACTTTTCTTCTTTTTTCATGCTATTTATTTGTAAAGGAAACCAGAGCATTTGCCCTGTAAAGGTTTCCACATCCCAGAAGATTTGGCTGATTGCTTCCTGATGATGTAGTTTAACTTGTTCTTCTGTCTGTTGTATTTCCATTAAACTGAAAGTTAGATCTAGAGCTTGATTAGATTCAGGTTTAATGTCTTTAGCAAGAATACCTTACTGGCGATGGTGCTGTCTACTTATTATTATGTCTCATCTAGCGGCACATATTAGTTTAAATATTTTTACTGATTGATCTATGGTTTCAGGGCTCTTGGCCTGCTCTTTTCATTATAGAATTCCCCATCAACCTTTTATCTGTTGGTTTTAGCATCTGCTGATGATCCGTTATTTCATTAGGTGTTGCAAAATGGGGACCGGGCCCTGGCAGTGAAAGCACCAAGTCCTGGACTGCCAGGGAATTCCCCATGACTTTCTAATTCTGTCATTCTTTTTTTTTTTTTGGCCATGCCCAGCAGCATGTGGGATCTTAGTTCCCTGACAAGGGATAGAACCCGAGCCCCCTGCAATGGAAGCACGGAGTCACAACCATTGGACCACCAGGGAAGTCCCTTTGTCATTCTTTTTGCATTCATTAGCTGGAATTCTTCCATAAAGAACAACTTTTCAATAAAAATTATTTTTAAAAATAAAATTAAATTACAAAAATAATTTAAAAATAAAACTTAAATGAGTGCTTCCCCGGTGGTGCAGTGGTTGAGAGTCTGCCTGCCGATGCAGGGGACACGGGTTCGTGCCCCGGTCTGGGAAGATCCCACGTGCCGTGGAGCGGCTGGGCCCGTGAGCCATGGCCGCTGGGCCTGTGAATCTGGAGCCTGTGCTCCACGGTTGGAGAGGCCACAACAGTGAGAGGCCCGCGTACCGCAAAAAAAAAAAAAAAAAAAACTTAAATGAAAAAATAAAAGAATAACTTTTCCTCATTCATTATTTGATTTTCCTGAAATAGTTTGTACAAAGAAAGACAGGATGAATGCTTGATTCCTTTAATGTATTTTTATAAGTTGCCTGAACTCCTTTGTGGAACAAGGTGTTAAAAAAAAAAAAAGGGCAAGCAGAGTAGTGGAATGGAAAGAGCACAGGCCTTGGACTCAGACAGAATCCTGATTCCATCACTTCTTACCTGTGTAACCTTGGGCCATCCATCTGAGCCTCAGTTTCCTTAACTGCAAGTTGGGGGCCAATATCCTCAACTTCCCCAAACTTTCAGTAGAATCATTTCCAGGCCTAGATCAAGCAATTCCTTGTACAGGAAGTAAAATACAGTCATTGTGGAAAATTTAGAGGATGCAGATAAACACAAAGAATATAGAAGCTTTGTGAAAAGCATCTAGCATATGCTTGGCCTATAGTCGGTATTTCTGACAACTCCAGCTTGGCTCTCGGGCTGCCCTGTGTTAGAATCCTTCTGGAAGAGAGTAACTTTAGCCAGCAGAGACTCCAGCCTCAGTCCAAGAAAATCCTAGTAAGAGTCAGAGAGGGTGTTTTGGGGAGAGAGCAGGAGGTCTTATGTCAAGAGCTAGTGAACTGAAGTTAGACCTACCACAAGCTTGCAGTGAGATCCTGGGAGAGTCACTTAACCTCCCAAGCAACAGTTTCTCACGTGTAAGATAGAGGTTGTCAAGGCTGACTTGCCAGAGTCGTTGGGAGGGCCACTTGAGATGTTGATGTGGAGATGCCCACCTTGGAGGCAAAAATTGGGCAGTGCTCAGCAAATAGGGGTTAGCTTGATCTGTCTGGGAACTCCCTTTCTGAGCGCCCATCAAGTGTAAAGTTACAAGTGTCTCTTATCACTGAAGGGCTGTGTGAGGGCTGGCTTGGAGCCCAGGCTCCAAGTGCTGTGTGAATTGGGTAACCTCTTCCTCTCTGGGGCTTGGATTCTTCCATCTGTGAGATGACCAGATTAGGGGTCCAAATCTAAATGCCCCCAGGAGCAGACAGGTAGCAAGTGAATGAAGTGGGGGAGTCAGTGAGATAGTAGTGGGTGGTGGAGACTGTGGTGACCTGATGAGCTTGCTTTATCTGAGAGAGGCTGCCACTCCATTCTGCTGATGGCCACAAAACTGGAATGTGAGCACAGGTGGCCTTTATAAAAAAAAAAAAGTTATTTATTTATTTTTGGCTGCGTTGGGTCTTCCTTGCTGCATGTGGGCTTTCTCTAGTTGCGGTGAGCGGGGGCTACTCTTCATTGCGGTGCGTGGGCTTCTCATTGTGGTGACTTCTCTTGTTGCGGAACATGGGCTCTAGGCGTGCGGGCTTCAGTAGTTGCGGCATGCGAGCTCAGTAGTTGTGGCGCACGGGCTTTGTTGCTCCGCGGCATGTGGGATCTTCCCGGACCAGAGATCAAACCTGTGTCCCCTGCATTGGCAGGCAGATTCTTAACCACTGCGCAACCAGGGAAGTCCCTTGCCTGACTTTTAAAGAGGCTGGAAAGCTGTATTTAAAATTTTCTTCTTCCTTTTTTTTTTTTTTTAATACCTTCTTTTTACAAAACGTCTGTCCAGGGCTGACTTTCAATAGATCCCAGCGAGGGAGCTGCTCTGTTATGAAGGAAACCCTGACCCAGAAGCAGGTCATCTATGAATGGTTTAGCACCAGGTTCCCCACCAACGTGTGCTGTGTGACAGGTGAGGGGGCTGCTGCCTTTCTGGCCACGCCCCATGTCCCAGGACCAAGGGGTCTTCCAACCCGACCCCGGTCCTGAGGGGCTGTGGAATGCACTGTGCTGTATTTTTAATTTTAAATTAAAGTGATGGCAAGTTACTTGAGATATTCAGCAGCCTGTATGGACTAAACAAAATGTAAAGTAGGGTTAAGAACATGGATTCTAAAGTAAGGGAAGTTCATGCACCAGCTTTACCACTTAATTAATTGTATGTCCTTGAGCAAGTCATTTAGCTTCTCTGTGCCTCACTTTTCTTATCTGTAAAATGGGGGTAATTATTGCACCTGCCTCATGTGATTGTTGTGAGGATCACATAAGCAAGGACAGGACTAGGGTGAGGTTAACAGAATGAGGTTAATGAGGAATCATCTTGGGTGCAAAATTTAAGGGGGTGCCAAAAAAACTCAACAATCAAGATATATTTTCAAAAGTTAAAAGTAATGCAAAAAAAAAAAAAATCCATGATGACCAAAATAGCAACATTTTAAGTGAAGACAGGATATGACCTTGCACTTGTGTGACTTGGCCTTAACTCACCTCACCCTAATCCTGCGTCTGTGGGGTCCTGGCTTTATTCTTTTTTTTTTTTTTTTTTTTTTTTGCGGTACGAGGGCCTCTCACTGTTGTGGCCTCTCCCGTTGCGGAGCACAGGCTCCGGATGCCCAGGCCCAGCGACCATGGCTCACGGGCCGAGCCGCTCCGCGGCATGTGGGGTCTTCCCGGACCGGGAAACGAACCCGTGTCCCCTGCATCGGCAGACGGACTCTCAACCACTGCACCACCAGGGAAGCCCGTGGCTTTATTCTTAAAATAGGATGGTACACAAGGAGAACACCCATCCTACCTCCAGGCCCAGTGGTTCACGGGTAAGAGAGAGAAAGCATTTGACTTTGTTCACTGCCGTATCACCAGCACCTACAATGGTGCCTCACACATGGTAGGATCTTAATAAATATTTGTTGAATGGGAAAAAGTTGGGATGATACATTTCCAACCTTAGAACAGTGCCTGGCACCAAGTAGGTGCTCAATAAAAAATAATGATGATTATGATTGAGAAGATAATGATGTCATTGTGGGTCCTATTCTGTCTTTTTTTTTTTTTTTTTTTTTTTTTTTTTTGCGGTACGCGGGCCTCTCACTGTTATGGCCTCTCCCGTTGCGGAGCACAGGCTCTGGACGCACAGGCTCAGCGGCCATGGCTCACGGGCCCAGCTGCTCTGCGGCATGTGGGATCTTCCCGGACCGGGGCACGAACCCGTGTCCCCTGCATCGGCAGGAGGACTCTCAACCACTGCGCCACCAGGGAAGCCCCCCTATTCTGTCTTTAAGCCAATGGTGAACCTAGTGTGTTTGACACCCAAAATGTGTTTTTTTTTCCAAGTTATCAAATTTTATTTTTCTTGAATTTCTTCTTAGATTTTCTGGTAATGTAAAAAAAATGTTTTTAAATTTTTATTTTTATTGGAGTATAGTTGATTTACAATGTTGTGTTAGTTTCAGGTGTACAGCAAAGTGATTCAGTTATACATATACATATATTAATTCTTTTTAAGATTCTTTTCTCATATAGGTTATCACAGAATATTGAGTAGAGTTCCCTACTGCTATACAGTAGGTTCTTTTTAGTTACCTATCTTATATATAGTAGTGTGTGTAGAAAAGATCATTTTTTAATCCCAACATGACAAGAATTATCTTCAATAATAATCATGAAATAAAACAAATAATAATAATGGCAGAAAAGCAACAGAGACAGTAAAAACTTGCTTTTATTGAACTTCATATATATACTCAGACCAATAAAATTTTTTAAATAAAATAAAAATTATAGTACAAATGGGAAAAAAGTAAAGGACTAATAGTTTATGGTTATATTAATGTATTTTTTTAACAAAAAGGTACATACACACACACATGAAGAAATGCCTCTAAAAGAGGCAAATTGGCAGGTTCAGAGAATGACTTGCACAGAGAATGACAGAACTACAGTAACAGTTTTACAATCACTGTGCTATCGCCGTTGATTTCAAATCTGCTGTTTAAACGCAGGGACATGCGGACATGAATGCCCCTGATGTGAGCTCCAGTGATGCTGACCTGCTATGAGCTCTCAAACTGAAGGTATATGTTGGCGCCAGTTGTGTAACTGGGAGTTCTTCAAATTAGCTTCCATGTAGAATATGTTATTTATTAAAGGTTAGGTGATAAAATGTACTAATTAGAAGTATATATATATCTCATAGTAATCGCGGCAATTATTTAGAACTTAGACCAAGAAAGATCTCTTCAGGACAGAGGATTTTATCACCAACGACATTGTTTAGAATTGCCAGGGCACAGTGATAAAAAAAGCAGACCCACCCAGTTTCATTAATGTTTTAAACTTCTCTACAGACAATGCATGCCTTATTTCTTGCACATGGAGGACTGGCCACCACCCTTAACTGATTCACCTCTGCCCCAGGTCATCAGTTTCCTATCTCTGGATGAGACAGTCCCAAAGGCCCTTCCAAAGATGACATTGCACTACTTTCTAATTGTGGGTTTGCAAGCTATTTCAAGCGATGTGACCCTGGGTAAGTCAGGTTATTTCTCCAAGTCTCAGTTTCCTCATCTGTGAAATGGGAACAATAACCCCAAGCCATGCCTTACCCCATAAGGGCTCCATGAGGTAGTGTGGGAGAAGACTTTTTGTAAAGAAGGAGGCACTGCATACAAGTGGCAGGAACACAGGTGGCAGGCCTTGATGACAAAGGTGATGATGTTCCTCTGAAGTCATAAATAAGTTGTTCCTAGATTGAGGATCTGGGTTAGGGGAAGGGGAACCAGCGGGTGCTGGACTTTGCAAATCACTGACAGTGACTTTTTTCTTCCAGGAAAAGTCTTGATCCTCTTGGCCAAAAGCAGGGGGCTGATCACAATGACCCCAGTTCCTCTGCTGCTGTATTACAACCCAGCTGGATGGAGCACTTCCCTTCCAGGGGAAGGTGGCTGAGGCAGAAGCAGGGTGTGAGAAACTACTGATGCCAGCTGGCTCTTGTCCTCAGAAGCACTCTGAAATTAGTTTACCTGCTTGTTTAGCCAAAGAGAATGTAAGTTCCTAGAGCAGGGGTTAACAAATTTTTTTTCTGAAGAGCCAGCTAGTAAACATTTTAGGCTTTCTCAGCCATATGGTCTCTGTTGCAACTACTCGACTCTGCTGTTGTAGTGTGAAAGCAGCCCTAGACCATACGTAAACGGAGCGTGGCTGTGCTCCAATAAAACTTTATTTATGGATACTGAAATCTGAATTTCATATAATTTTTGCACATTATGAAATATTCTTCAATTATTTAAAGATGTAAAAGCCACTCTTAGCTCATAGGCACATAAAAAGAGGCCAGATTTGGCCCACAGGCCGTTCATACTTTACCCACCCTTATTCTAGAGGGCAGAGACCCTCTCTGTGTATTCCTTTGCTGTGTCCACAGTGCCCAGAACAGTGCCTAGCACATAGCTGTCCATAAGGATCTGTTGATGACCAACTGCTTCCTCTTCTGCCCCTCTACCTCCAATTCCATTCCCATCTCTTGCTGCGACTATATCCACCTCTACTTCCAGCTCCCATTCTCTGTAACCAGCAGCAACAAGCTTCTGTTGCCCCCACCCGGTCCCGGTCTCCAGGTCAGTGGAGGAGCCCACTAGCTAGTTCTCCAGTGGCCCTGGGACTGTCCCATCTGGATGCTCCCATTTTTCCTCTTCTTCTCTGACTACCCTATCTTTGGCCTCATTCTTCTTTTTTTTTTTCAGCATCCAAAATCTTTTTAATAACAAGGCAGGGTCTGGGCCTGGTTTTTGTAGTGGCAACTGGCCTGTCAGCCTCTGGTGCGCTTGAACTTCCAGCCCTTGGAACGTAGGGTTTGGTGTTCCTGAGGTCTTGCCGAGATGCCTGTACACCTCTTGGTCTTTACCAGAGAGTAGGCCAGCGCCACAGCCCTTGGGAGTGTCCAGGGCCAGTTGGTCAAAGGTGAGGACCTTGCCCCAGGCCTTGGGGATGTGGCTCCGGGGGCAGTGCACACACTTTCAGTTCGGGCACCTACTGGGCATGCACATGATCAGTTTTAGTCCCTATAACCACACCTGTTTTGCCTTCCCCTCCAGGAAGCGTCACCTTCTGGATCATCTGGGAAAGGGATAGAGGCCACCAGTTGGTGCAACTCACGAACAACCTCTTCAGCACAACTTGATTGAAGGAGTTGGTTGGTCAGGCCAGAAACCTGTACAGCTTGACCAACAGCCTTAGGTAGCTGTCCTAGCTCTTGGCCTCATTCTTTTTTTATTTTTGGGCCATGCCACGCAGCTTGCAGGATCTTAGTCCCTGACCAGGGATCGAACCCATACCCCCTGCAGTAGAAGCACGGAGTCCTAACCACTGGACCACTAAGGAATTCCCTTGGCCTCATTTTTTTTTTTTTTTGAGTAGGGAACATTTTTTTCTAGTATTTATTTATTTATCATGTATTTTTTTCTGGCTGAGTCGGGTCTTGGTTGCAGCATGTGGGATCTTTCATTCCGGCGCACAGGATTCTCTCTAGTTTTGGTGAGCGAGCAGGCTCCAGAGCACGCGGGCTCAGTAGTTGCAGTGGGCGGTCTCTCTAGTTGTGGCATGCAGGCTCCAGAGCACGCAGGCTTCACAGTTGTGGCACGTGGGCTCTCCAGTTGTTGCGCCGTGGGCTCAGTGGTTGCAGCACGTGGGCGTAGTTGCCCCGTGGCATGTGGGATCTTAATTCCCCGATCAGGGATCGAACCCACGTTCCCTGCACTGGAAGGTGGATTTTTTACCACTGGACCACCAGGGAAGTCCCCACACAAGCATATTTTGAAGGCTTGCCACAGCTGTAGCCAGTGAGATAGCAGTAAACAAAATAAAGTCCTACCTCATGGAGCTTTGTTCTAGTGAGAGAAACAAACAATAAACAAACAGATAAATATACAATATGATCCCTGGTAGAGAGGCATGCCATGAAAAAAAGATAACATAAGATGATACCGTCGATGGGGAGCTATCTTAGGTAGGGTCAGTCCTCTCCAAAGAGGTGACATTTGAGCAGAGGTGCGAATGAAGTGAGGGAGCAAACTCTGAGAGCTAAAGAAAGAAATGTTCCAGGTGGAGGGCACAGCAGGAGCAAAGCCTGAGGTGGGAGTGTATGTGGCATGTCAGTGAGCAGGCAGCAAGACTGGTGGCAGGGGGGCAGTGAGTGAGTGGTAGGAGAGGAGGGGGCAGGGGGAGTAGGGGGCCAGGTCCTGCGGGACTTTGCAGGCCCAGCAAAGTCCTTGGATTTTGTTTTAAGTGTGATGGGGGAGCTACAGGAGGGTTTCAAGCACCTCCATCCCTCAGACCTGGATGGGGCAGACAAGAGAATCCACTCCCTTACTTGTTCACTACTACCCACCTCTGCATACTGAGTACCCGTGAAGCCCCTTCTGGGCTGACAGTGTAGTGAAGTGAATAAGAGCACTGGATTTTGAGTCTGAGAGAATTGGGTTCCCAGCCTAGCTGTAATACTTACTAGCTGTTGGACCATGGGCAATCACATCACTCCTGAGCCTCAGTTTTCTCATCTGGAAAATGGGGACAATAATTTCTGTCTCATGGTGTTGTTGGGGCGACTGGATGAGCTCTTGCCTCTAAATCACACAGTGCCAGGCAGGTCACATAGCTCTCTCTCAATCAGCTGTCATAGTTGATGATGATGATTACTATTTAAATGCTGAGCCAAGTTCTGGCATTTTGTAATCACTTGTTAAAGGGAACTACCATTATGATTGTTCCCCTTATGCTGTTCCACCTGCTGCCAGGAGACACATGTGCGAAGACCCTCCTCTACTGAATGGCCAAGGAAGAATAATGACAGACTCTCTTCCTGTGGGGCAGGGCCCATCCAGAACCTGTGCTCTTGAACATTATAGCAAGCACACGCCCAGGTTGCGGTAGAAGGACCTAAAACCCAGCGCTCAGCCTGTCAGCTCAGCCCCCTGCTTCATGCCAGAATAACCTCTTCCACAAGGTACAGGATAAGAACCTCACTGTGTCCAGCAGAGCCCTTTCGCACTTAACAAACACGGCAAGTGACTGCCCTGAACAGCCTGTTCTCACCCCATTATGCATAATAATAATAGCTATCATTTATCCACGACTCAGAGTGTAGCATTTCAGAGCATGAGTCCTAGATTTACTGTATTGTAGCTAGATGATGTTGTACATATCACTTAGCCTCTTTGAGCATCTATGTGCCAGGTAGTGTGTCAGGTGCCAGGAAGACAAGAGCCTAGAAGACCCGATTACTGCCCTCTCACAGCTTCCTGTCTAATTGGAGAGCTAGATGTTAATCAGGTAATCACAAAAACAAATGTAAAAGTACACCTTGAGGAGCACTAAGGAGAAGTATCCATTGCCATGAGTGTATATAACAGGCAGGTAAGGGAAGATGTCCTGGAGGAAGTGATTGTGGAGATAAACTGGCTTGAGGAAGACAGACAGTT
Source organism: Neophocaena asiaeorientalis asiaeorientalis (assembly GCF_003031525.2). Lineage (NCBI taxonomy): Eukaryota > Metazoa > Chordata > Mammalia > Artiodactyla > Phocoenidae > Neophocaena > Neophocaena asiaeorientalis. Next base: position 4,563,521 of record NW_020175402.1, read on the forward strand.
TCAAGAACAAGGAGCAAAGCCCTGGGGCAGTAGAACTGAAGGAAAGTCAGTGTGGCTGCAGCCTAGAGAGAAACAGAAAACTGTGAGCTGAGGCTCCAGCAGGATCAGCACATTGTAGGCTATGGATTGCTCTCTATAGCTCTCTGCTGAGTGACTGTAATATCCTTTCAACAATCATGGGCAAGCTGACCTGCCCAAGCTCCCAGGCAGGGCCCAGGTGTCCTCTGGGCACCCCCCTTTTCCAGCATAACCCACTCATAACCCAATTCTCTTGGGAGAGAGGACACAGGAAGTGAAACATTCATAGGAAAGCACAGTCACTACTGGGTCCTTATATTGAGATGATGCACTTGATATGGAATCCTTTCTTGTAAAAAGGGGAAGGAAGAGGCCAGGAGCCCCAGGAAGGGGGCAGATTGAAGGTAGAATCACTCCAGTTTTCCCCTCGCCCATGCCCCTCCCACCCATCCACCTCATTTTCCTCGCCCAGCAGTCCTTTGCCCTCATTCTCTAGGTCTCAATGTCTCTTCCCAAGTTTAACTTAAACCGGCTTGCAGCCAGATATTTGGCACCTGTGTGCAATCTGTTCTGAGCCCTGAGTAGGATGACTAGATTTAGCAAATCAACAGGACACCCAGTTAAATTTGAATTCAGATAAACAACAAGCATTTTTTCGTATAATTTTTAGTCTAAACATTACAAAGCTAGCCCTGAGCAGCAGGGGTTGGGTCATCGGAAACTCCAGGCAACTGATACTAACACTGATGTCAATAACAGCTGCCAACTTTGGCCCAGGTTGCCTCCAGTTTAGCTCTCATTAAGGAGGTAATAGAGTGAGTGAACAAAAGAATGCACTCTGGGGACTTCCCTGGGGGTGCACTGGTTAAGAATCTACCTGCCAGTGCAGGGGACACAGGTTCGATCCCTGGCCTGGGAAGATCTCACATACCATGGAGCAACCACATGCCGTGGAGCAACTAAGCCCATGCACCACAACTACTGAACCTGTGCTCTAGAGCTCGTGCACCACAACTACTGAAGCCCGCGCACTGCAACTACTGAGCCCTGCAAGTACTGAAGCCTGCATACCTAGAGCTCGTGCTCCACAAGAGAAGCCACCGCAATGAGAAGCCGCGCACCACAATGAAGAGTAGCTCCCACTCGCCACAACTAGAGAAAGCCCGTGCGCAGCAATGAAGACCAAACGCAGCTAAAAAAAAAAAATAAAAGGAATGAACACTGGGCCTATACTACCAGGGTTGTCTTTCAGCTCTGCCATTTTCCAGCTGTGTGACCTTGGAGGGACCCAGACAATGAAACGCTTAACTTCTCTGTCCTTGGTTTCCTCATCTATACACTGGAGATAATAACAGCACCTAACTCATAAGGTTGTTGTGAGGATTAAATGAGTTTACAGGTAAAGTGCTTAGAATAGTGCCTGGTCCATAGTAAGTGCTATGTTAATGTTAGCTCTAATAATTTATCTAACCACACCAGACCGAATGGAAACTCCATGAGAACAGGGACTTTCTTCTGTTCATTGCTATATCCACAGGAATGAGGAGCAGGGCTGGTTTATAATGCATGCTCAAGAAGAGGGCCTGGCTTGTAATATATAGCCATAAATATTTATTGAATTAAATCTAGTCCTCAGGATCTGCCTGAAAGATTGGAATTATATTAATGATTCCCCTTTCACAGATAAAGAAACAGGTTTAGAGACATGAAATGAGTTTTCCAATGTTAAGGAGGTGGCAGAGCTAGGATTCAAATCCAGATTTGTTCGGTTCCAAAGTCTTTTCCACTCAAAACTCAATTCACTTTAACAGCTGAGGTGCTACCCTTGGAAAGTGATGGAATAACAGGAGCATCTGGATTTAGGAGAAATCCTCATGGACTTTGATTTTTTTAAGTCCTAATCTGTTCCCCATCTGCTGTGTAACCTTGGGTAAGTCACCTCATCTTTTTGAGGCTGTTTTATGATGTGTAAACTAGGTCGTGGTGAGGATCCAAGGAGATCATATATTGGTGAAGCCTGACTGGAAGAAGGCTTCTGATAAACAATCCTGCTTTAGAACGGCTTTGCAAATGGACATTCTTCCCCACCCATGAAACCCACAAGCCCGTCTCTCCACTCCCCCTTGTGTGAATAAATCTCATCACACCTGAACCCCTAACATCTCTTTAGACGGAGGCTGAATCTCTCCGGGGGATATCTGTCTCCCTGGCCTCCCTGCACTCCAAGAGCAGCCCAAGTGTCGGTCAATCCTGGGAACCTGGTCCCTGCTCTCCTCAGAGGGGGCACAAGCCCAAATGAGCCCAGAGCTGGGCCTGCAGTTGGGAGAGATTCGGGGAGACGGCTTGAAAAGAGCAAAACATGCGTATTAAGACATCACTTTGGAGGCACTGTGGGTCCTGATGGTGGTGAAAGACTTGTACCCTACCTGGAGCCGGGGCGCAGGAGATTCCAGTGTCGCCTTCCGGGGCGGGGTTAGGGGGTCCTAGGGCCTTGTAATGGGGGGAGTAGGGCCCAGGCTCCTTTCTAGCCTTTGCCAGGGTGAGGCCCAGGACATTCAGAGTGTGTGTGTGTGTGTGTGTGGCAGGGGGAAACAGCCCCCGCTGGGGGGGGAGAAAGAACATCTGGGGAGCTATTCCAAACGAGGTGAGTGGGGGAGATGGGTAGCCCTGGCATGGTCCCCTCCGGGGACCAGGTTTGGGAGGGAGGAGCCAGGAGGGCCTCTTCTGGGCTGAGCAGAGCGCGGGCCCAGGGCTCGCGGTGAAGGCGGGGCCCGCACTCTCTTCGCGGCGGGGGCTGGGGGTCCGTGCTGGGAATGCCGCGCCGCGGGGGCCGGGGCGGGGCTTCATTGGCCCCGCCCTTCGCGCAGGTAGCCAATGGGCGCGGCGGCGCCGGGTGACGGAGGGAGCCGAAGTGCGAGTGCCGCGGCGGCGGCGGCGCGGACGGCCCAACCTGGCCGCTCATGGAGCTGGTGCCGCTGGACCCGGAGGTGAGTGAGCTGGGCGGGGGACGGGCGCTGGCGGCCGGCGAGCCCGAGTCCCCACAGGGGCGGGGCGGCCCGCGGCGCCTCTGTAGCCTGGCGGGCGCCCGCGCGGACGCGAGTGCCCTCCGATCTCTTGCCCCCTCTCCGGCGCCACCCCCTTCTGCCCCGGGTGTGTGTGCGCGAGGGACAGTTCCGCCACAGCGCCGAGAAACCCCCTAGCCCGGAGAGGGAATGCCGTGGTGCGCTGAGATCTGACCCCCGCCTCACCCCACACACCTAGGACCTGTACCGGGAGCTGTCGGAGTTTCCTTCGTTAGGGCAGACGGCCAGGGCTGGGGTGTCAGATGTCTCGGATTCCACAAGAGACAAGGATCATGGGACCCCCCCCCACTTCTCCTTGATGTCTCCCAGCGCCCTACCCCAAGAGCTCCCGCTACTCGGCTGCTGACCCTAGAAGGATTGTCCCTCTTGACCCTAGCAGTTGTGGAATTTGGGGTGACACCTCCCGTCTGGGGCTGAAACTCTTGGTTTTCTTTGCCCCAGCCTAGGGTCAGAGGACACCTGTGTCACCTGCTCCAGGCTGGGGGGAAGAGAATGGGGAAAAGCCCTTAGACATTGTGAAAATTATTCCTGGAGATGAGGAGAACGTTGGTTCCTGCCCCGTCCCATAGGAAGGACTGGGCCCCTGAGGAGTCTGGCCTCTGCCTGCCTAGCGTCTCCCAGAAGCACCTCCTGCCCTCTGAGGATTCTATGGTGCTAGGCCCTAAGCTTGCAGAAGGCCAGCTCTTCCTGTGCCCTTTGACCCCCAGGGTCAAGGTCAAGCCCATCTGCCAGCAGATGGAGAAAAAAAACTTTTCCCTTAGCCTCATTCTGGGAAGGAGGTAGGTGATACTGCCTTTCCAGAGGGGATGTGGGGATATGCAGGGAGGGCATGGAAACCTCAGTGAGCCTGGGAGCCAAGGTGATTTTCTTCTGGCTTGGGCTCGGAGCCCCTGCTTAGATCCCCTCCTCTGCCCTCTCTTAACTGGGGCAACCACCAAGTGCCCTGCCTCTCAGGGTCACAGGTTGAGATCAGAGTGAGGATCCCTGGTCCCCAGAACCCAGGGTGTGCTGCCCCTTTAAAGGGATGGTCATGGCTGACACTGGCTATTGGAGGGTGGACGCATGGCAGGATTAGGTAGCCAACCTGAAGGCGCAATTTGGAGTAAATTGCTTTGGGATCCCTGCCATGGGGTTTTTACGGGCCCTGCTCTGTTCAGAAGTTCTCTCGCTGACTCACCCTCTGAGGTGAGGAACACTGCCCTCTGCAGCCCCTATCCACCACAGCCCACCCCCCAAGGACTGGGGCACAGGGGGTTGGGGAGGTGCTCAGAGGTGGATTCCTTTGCCTTGGCATACCATTGAGACCTAGGCCTCCCTAGAGGAAGGTGGACTGGGAGGGGCCAGGGAGAGACTTAATCTGAGGACTTACCATGGGTTATACTAGTAGGGAAGAAAGACACCCAGGAGCTCAATTCCCAGTCCAGGGCACTACTTCCTGTTTCTCTTTGGGGAATCCTGGGGCAGGGGCCAGGTTTAAACAGGAAACTCAACTCAGTTTTAGTACTGCTGCTGCTGAACTCTGAGAGGAAGAGACTGGCTTATTTCCTAGGATTAGGGGGGCTGTGATTTCTCTAGGAGCTTCAGCTTGGAAATACTGTGTGACCCCCAATCAGTCTTTAGCCTCTCTGGGCCTCTGTTTCTCCAATGGCCAGGGCTGGGTTCTGGCCTCTGCTTTCTGGGCCTGAGAGGGTACAGAGTCCCGAGTACCACTGCCCATTTTCCTCCTCCCCACTCCATGGAGGTGCCAGGCGACTGGGTGTTATTGTTTGGGTAACAGGAGCCATGGGGCAGCCAGGGCGCGGGTTGGGCTGTTTTCACTGGAGAACAGGGCCTCGCTGTTCTTAGCCCAGGTGACATGTAAGTGATACAGCAGCCTGACCTGCAGGTATAGGCGCTGCTGCTGGCTCCTGGCCAGGAAGGAGGCAGGCAGAGGGGCTGGTGGGGGCATTTGGCAGAGGCCTGGGATATAGACTGCCCTGCCCTCCCCATGACGCTGCCGAAAATGGGCTGCTGGGAGGCGGGGCCTTGTCTGGGGTGTGGCCCAGGTGGAGTAAACCCATTGGAAGTGTGGTTGAAGATTCTGCCTGGGCCTTCCCTGGCCTTGCTGAAAGCAGTAACCTTGACCCCAGGCCCAGCCTCGCTGTGTACAGAGCTTCATTATGTGCCACCCACCCCACTTCACCACTGTTACCTTATTAAAATAAAACAACTCTCAAAACAACTTCTCAAGGTAGGGATCATTACCCCCATTTTCATATGGAACAGCTGAACTCAGAGAGGAGAACTGGCCTGTGAATTAATGTCAGAGTCAGAATTGGAACCCAGATCTCTTGTCTCCAGCCTAGTTGGGGGAGGCTTAAGGACAGGGAAGAGCTGGGATCAAACTGGCCCAGGTGGAAGGTACTCCAAGAGAGGCTCCGGATGTTGGCAGACTCGCCTGTCCAGCCTTTGCTGAGGGCTGGTGGTACCAGCCGGCCCTGGCACCTGGCCCCCAGCTTCCAGCAGCGCGCAGGGCTGCCAGTGCTGGGCTCTGAACCCAACTCCTGGGGCTGCTTCCTGCCTGTGGGGCACGTGCTGTCTTTGTCCATCTGCTGCCCGGCCTCTCCAGACGCTGCCCTGGCCCCTCTTCCCGAGACAGAGCTGGTTGGGCGGGGAGGAAGGATGCATGGTGAAACCCATCTCTGACCTCTGGGGAGGGGGCACAGTGGTCTGGAGGCCCTCCGCAGCTGTCCCCATGAGTAGTGCTCTCTGAGGAAGAGGGAGGAGAGTGGGTCTCCATCCTCCAAGAGGCCAAAAGCCCTTTCCTATACCAGATTTTTTAGACAAGGTCTTTCATTCAGTATTCTGCAAGGTCAGTATCATTGTCCTCCTTCGTTCATTCATTCGTTCATTCAGCAAATATTTATTGAGCACTTATCATGTGACAAGTACTAATCCAAGCAGCAGGGTACAGCTGTGAACAAGATGGACCTGCCCTCGTAGTACAGATGAGGAAACCGAGGCTCAGAGAAGTAATGTGACAGACACAAGGTCAGAATGAGAGGCTGGCAGAGCTAGCATTAGTGGCTGTGTCTTTGTGGCTGCAGACCTGTGTTCTTTCCACCATCTGTGCAGCAGTCAGACCAGAGGGGCAAATGAGCCCTGTCTTCCCAGGACCCTGGCTCTAAGGGGAGAAGCTCACCTGTGGTCCTCTTTGCACTTCCAGTCCTTTCTCCAGGGCTGCCCATTCCCCTCTAGAGACCTTGTGCAACAGCTCTTACAGGCGTGGGGCTCCATGAGGATGGCATCCAAGCTAGAGACCCCTGGACTGGAGGCAACCAAATGGGGCCTGTGGAGCCCCCTGAATCCTCCAGGATACTGCTCTGTCAGCGCACACGTCTGGGTACGCCCACCACCTCCTCCCCTCCCTCATCAGGGATTCAGGCTTGCAGCCACATGACTCTGGGTCATGGCCCGATGTCTTAGGGACCACACGTAAGTCCCTCAACTCTCTGAACCTTGTCTGAAAAATGGGAGTAATAGAACTTTCTCTGGGGAATTCCCTGGCGGTCCAGTGGTTAGGACTCTGCACTTCCACTGCCGGGGGCATGGGTTTGATCCCTGGTCGGGGAACTAAGATACCGCATGCCGGATGGCATGGCAAACAAACAAACAAACAAACCAAACTTGCTCTGGCCTCCTTGCTCTCTTTGCTGGGTTGAGTTTTCATTTGACAGGCTACATGCTGGACCCTGATCTGGGCGCCAAGGAGATGATGCTGGACAAGTCATGGCCCCTCCCTGAGTTAATCTGCAGTTTGCTCGGTGCTGTGAGGCCCAGAGGAGGGAGGAAAGGGCTTGAGACTGTGTGGACAGAGGAGATGACGTTAGAACTGAGTCCTGGAAGAAGACCAGGGGTTTGCCAAAGTGACCAGGCAGGAAAGGTTTTCTTGGTAGGAGGAGCCACCGTGCAGATGCATGGGGATGTGAAACAAGCTGGTCTGTTCAGGGTCTCAGGTTGATCAGTTTAGCTCCGTAATAGGGCCTGATAGTAATAATGGGGACTGTTTGTGGACCAGTTACGTGCCAGGCATGTATACTTTACAGACACTATTTTGCTTGCTTCTTACAGCCACCCAATGAGGTACATTACTTTTATCCCCATTTCACAGATGAGGAAACTGAGACCTTGAGAAATGAAGTAACCTCAGGGTCATGCAGGTGGTAGAAGCCAGAATTTGAACCCACAAGGTCAGGTTCCAGAACCCACATTAATCACCTATGTTGGGCAGTTGGTGATGACGGCTTTGAACGCCATGCCAAGGAGCTGGGACTTTATCCTGCAGGCAGTAGGAAGCCGTGGAAGGGTTTGGGGCCTGGTACGTAGGAGGTTCTCAATAAGGAGTGAGTGAGTGACCAAGGGAGCCGATCACTCAAGTGTAACGATTACAGTTGAGTTTTAGGAAGGCTGAGGATTTGGAATGGGGGAGGCTGGTGTATAGGCCGTTGTTACCATCTGGGGGAATTATGTCAAGAGTCTAGAATGCTGGGTGAAGTGGAACTCCATCTACAAATGCACCGTGCCTCCCCCTCCCCCCAGCCCTGGTCGACCTGGTCCTTCTCCCCAGGCTTCTGAGAGATGACAGGTATGTGTATGCGTGCGTGGTGGGGCCTGTAGAACACTGGCCCCTGGGGAGGATTAGGGGCATTAAAGGGGCTCAGGGGGCAGGATGTCCTGGGAGCAACAAGGGGAGGGCTGCTCCAGGGGCAGGGAGATTATGTAATGGGCAGAGCACAGCTATGCCTGCCGCTGCCGAGCAAAGCCGCAGCTGCCCTGTGGACCCGGCCCCTGGCTCCAAAGTCCTGGGTCTTCCTGGCCTCTCCACACTCTCGCTGTGCAGGAGGGGTGGGGACAGCTTCTTTCAGCTTCCCAAGGCCCAGATGGGGTAGGTTACTCACCTCATATCACACAGGAAAGGGATGGTGTACCCCAGGGTGAGTAGCACCCACCTGAGGGTGAGGTCTGGGGGCTGGAGGACTGCCCAGGGGCGGGCTCCAGTGCCTGCCTCTCTGCAGGTAGTTCCCCTAGCTGGGCAGTGGGCTGCTTTTCCTCAGTCCTCTTTTGAGCACCTCCTGGCGTCAGAGACTGGATTTTGAATCCCCACTTACCAGCGGTGTAACCTTATGCGCCATCACTAGGCCCCTCTGCGCCTCAGTTTCTTCCTTTGCCAAGTGGGACCAGGGCCTGCCTCCCAGGTCAGGAGGGTTTAATGGTGCCACAGGTGTGAGGCACTGAGCCTAGTGCCGGGCATGTGGCAGGGGCTCGGAAGAGGAAAGCTGTTAGCACCAAGCCCTAATCTCTGCCCTCCCAGGGCTCCCCGTTTTTTAGGAGGGGCAGGCCCGTGTGTAAATAGTCCCTGCGTTGTGATAAGTGGTAAAATGAAGGATCGCAGGACCGTAGTGGAGCAGCAGTGATTCTGCGAGGATAGGGAGGGGTCCCAGAGCAGGCAGGGCCAGGGTGCCCACCATCACTGGGCTGGACGCTCTTCCAGACTTCGTTTCCTTCAGCCCTTGCATCAACCTTGGGAGGTGATGTAAATACCTTCCTGCTACAGATCAGGAAACTGAGGCCTCTTGAGTTGGTTAGTTGGCATGCACAGTTTGTCTGTGGCAGAGCTGGGAGTCCTTTCCTTCTCACTGGGAGAAGGTGACATTTGAGCTGAGCCTTCAAAGATGAGGTATTTGCCAGGCAGAGAGCCTGAGGGAGAGATGCCGGGAAATGGTCCGCCTGAGTTGTGAGGGGCTGTTGCAGGAGCCTTGATGCCTGTGCCCTCCCTGTGAGAGTGGAGGTAGAGAGGACACAGCCAGAACTCCTGCCCTCACCTCCATGGCCCCCTACCTACTGGGAGCAGCCGAGGGCGGGGTTGCCCCATGGGGTCTATCTTTGCTTTGTGCCGCTCTGCTAAGTTTTGACAGTGTTCCCTCATCTCCCTTCTCTTTTCCAGAATGGACAAGCCTCAGGGGAGGAAGCTGGACTTCAGCCGTCCAAGGTAAGGACCGGGGCTAGCACCAGAGCTAGGGACTGTCAGGGGTGGGGGACCGTTTGCATGGAGTGGAAGAGGAGGGAGGCCTGCCCTCGTTCCCCCCAGGTGTGAGGCCCTTTGGCCCAGCTCAGCCTTCCTTCTCTGGTCCCACCTAATCCTCGAGGCAGCCCTGTGTGTCAGGATTACTTGCTCCAACCTTCCTGTTTCTCAGGTGAGGGGACTGTGGCCCAGACAGGGTCAGAATCCAGGCTAGAACTCTGGTTACCCATTACCCAGACCAGGACACTTCCTCAGTTTATTTACTCGTGGCAGCTTGGCCGACTGTATTGAGACGGTGAAGGGGTGCTGAGAGAGGCTCAGGTCTGCTGGGCCTGACGTGGGCCTGGAATCATCTGGGCACCTGGCGCTGGAGGGAACCTGGTGGCCTCAAATCTAACCAGGGCCCAGTGCCTGGCATGTGGCGCACAGGCCATTTCTCAGGGACCCCACCTCCCAGCCCCAGGCTGGCTCCCTCTCCTCTGCTCTCTCTGCTTCCCCTGGGTTCCTCCCTTCAGCCCCTCAGCTCCTGTTGCTGGTTTTGTGTGTTGACAGAAGTACCAGGACTGGGTGACAGTTGTGTGACCTTTGGTGGTTCGTTTGTTTCCTCTGGGCCTGGGCTTTCTCATCTCCATGTTGAGCGCCTCCAATTCTCGAGGAGCTGTGAGGTCACAGAGCTGCTGGCTGTGGAGGGGCTTTGGAAGCCGCCAGGCAGGACAAAGTATGGGTTCTGGCAGTAGAGCCAACCTGAGTTCGAGTCCTGGCTCCACCATCACCATTTGACCAGAAGCTTCTCAAAAGTTTCCTCAGCTGTACCTTGGGAATAATAGTAACCTACTTCTCAGGAGTGACGTGAAGGACAAGTGAGGTAGCAACTGCTTGCCACACAGTGCCTTCAGCAGCAGCAGCGTGGACGCCCTGCTGTATTGCTCAGCGCCACTGACTGTTAGTGGCCACACCCTCCTGGCCTGGGTCTGCCTGGGCACCAGACCACGAGCTTGACCTTTGATATAGACCCGGAGCTGGTCCTGATGTTTGCCTTGACTCAGCCTCCTAAGATAAGGGAGCTGAGCTACCCGGGGTAGGGCAGGCTGACAGAAGTAGGCTCCCACCCCCTCCTTTTTTGGTACTATGGCAACCTTGGACCACCAAAAGCAGTCCACGTGGTGTGGACTGGGCCCCTTGGCTTATCTCAGCCCCATGTCTGGAGAATCTCTCCCCACAAAGGAGCTGCCCCTGGTTGCCTAGTAACAGAATGAAGGGGCTGTAGGTCTCCAGTGAAGACCCAGAATGTTCAGATCTTGGGGCTGTGGTTCTGGGAGTTGCAGAAGTGCTTGCACCTTTGAGGGAGCTGGTGGTGAGTGCAGCTTCTCACCTCAGTGCTAGAGAGGCTGGTTGGGAAAGGGCAGGAACTTACCCAGGCGGGCGACCTACATTTGATCCCAAGCCTGGGACTCCTTCTTGCTCTAGAGCAGATCCTGGGCTGGGAAGGGAGATGTGGCTGGACACAATGGGTCAGGGAGAACCTCGAATGCCACGTTAAGGGAGAGACAGCGCCATATCAGGAGCTTTGCATTTGGTTCTCATAACACCCCTGGAGGTTAACTCTCCCCATTTTACAGATGAGAAAATTGAGGCCCAAGGTCAAATAGCTGGTGGGCGATAGGGTCAGGTCTTGCCTGACCAGAGAGCCCACCCTCCTCCCAGCCCAGGAAACACACTGAGTGCTGAAGAGGAGGAGCACTGGGTCCCCGTGACCCCAAGTCCCATCATTCCTCGGAACCTGCTCATTCACCTTCTCCACTGCTCCAGAACCTCCCAGCATCCCCAGTGCCCACTTCTGGGCTCAACACACCAGGGAGCGCTCAGCCTGTGGTCAGGACCTCATCCCTCTGTTTAGTGGAACAAGCTGGCAGCAAGCTGGTTTATGTTTTACAACATCAGACTTTCAGTGCACCCTGCTGTAGCACTGGGGACCCCAAAATGAATTCAACACCCACCCTCAGGGAGTTCCCAGTGTTGGGGGAACGGTGGTAACAGGAAAGCTGTGTAGAGGGCGCTGTGATGGGGAAGAACAGGCTGTGGGCACCTAAGACCTCCATTCCGCGCCAGGCCTCATAGTGGGCAGTGAAATATACCACCTTCCTACATGTCTCTTGGGGGCAGGATGAGATGAGCGCATCCCGGGCAACCCAGCCAGTGGCATCTGAACTCAGGGCTGAGCGTGGACCAGGACAATCACTGCTGTGTGTGGCAGAAGAGGAAGAGTTGGGATGGGCCGTGGGGCACCAGGTCACCTTCCCTGCAGAGCTGGCATTTGGCTGGGCCTCGAAAGGCAGGATTTGGGCAGCTGGAGAGAAAAGTGGGCCTTCCAGGTGGAGGAGAGGCCTGACTTGGAGGGGGACTTGGGAGGCAGGGGCTCTGAGTTCAGAATCCTGCCCCTCTTTCTTGTTTGTTGTGTAACCTTGGGCAAGTGATTTGCCCCTCTGAGGCTCAGATGTCTTTTCTGTAAAAGAATAGGGTCCACCCCACAGGGCCACCCAGAGGAGGGAACGTGATGTGTATAAAGTGAAGAATCCAACAGGGTTTGAGGCATAATATTGGTGTTTAATGCTTGCTTATTTTATCCATTTCAGGCAGAAGGGGAGATTGGGGTTTTAGCAGCTATAGTGAGGACTGCAGTCTAGGGTGAGAGCTCCTGGAGTGCACCTGGTGCCCTCAGGCATGCTGGGACTCCATTCACCCTCCCTCCCTTCCTGGGGGTGGACTGGGTGCCCCAGGCCCCCTCCCCTGGCTATCTCCGGAGCTGGACCCCTTTGAAGCTCCTGCAGGTCTATTTTGAGAGCTGAGCGTCTCCCCCCTCCCCTCCTCTCTTCCTGTTTATGAAACCCTGATCCCTCCCGGATCCCTCATGCTCCCCCTGGCTGGAGCTCAGGCAGGATGTGACTGTGGACTTCGGGGAGCCTTGGGAGCTTCAGGTGTTGAGGGGAACTTCCCTGGGACTAGCCAGGGCAGGCTAGCCCACCTTCCCAGCACCTGAGACCTGCTGGGCTCTGTCCCTTCAGCCTGCCCAGAGGAGGCCCTGCGGCAGTAAGAGTGCCCGTGTAATCCAGGGAGTTATGTTTACCACATCCCTTTGTTTCTGTGGCCCATTTTGCTTCTAGAAACAACCTTTTGAGGGTGGAACAATCTAGTTTTGACCTCTATTTTATAGAAGAAGAAACTGAGGCTCAGACAGGGAAAGAGATTTGCCTGGGAACACTCAGCTAGTGAGTAGACGGTTCTTAACTTCCCACGCTGTACTCCTGGCCTCAAGCCTCTTTTCCACGCTGGTCTCTTCCTACACGGAGTGTCTAAATTTTTCCTCCTTTCTGCCTGGCCAACTCCTGTTCATCTTCAGGGTCCAGCTGGACTGCCCTGTCTTCCTGGACCTCACCCCCTGCAGATAGTTAGAGCCTCTGGGCACCTACAGCACCTTGACTGCACTGTGTCCCAGGATAGTTGTGTCTTGTTATTGTGTATTTATTTTGGGGACAGGTCTGCCTTAACATGTGCGCCTCCTAGTGTCTGGTTCCTGGCCTGAGGACAGAGCAGCGGGCCAGTAGCTGTGAGTGATTTCCAGAGGGGAGGCAGGCTGGCAGGGCTTGCAAGGAAGGTGATAATGAAATGCTTAGAGTGTAGGCTTTGGAAGTAAACAGGTTGATTTTGCCCTGAGCTCTCCCCCTTTCTGGCCATGTGGCCTTGGGCAAGTTACTTTCTATCTGAGTCTAGTTTTCTCCTCTCTGAAATGGGATCAGTACTTCCTTGGAGCTAGGACACAGGGCCTGGCAGAATCCACACCAACAAAAGTTGAGGGAAAGAATGACTTCATGCAATAAATGTTCAATTAATAGGCACAATTCTTATTGTCATTCCATGCCAGTCCTGGCCTCGGGCCCAAAGCCACCTCCCCTATCAAGGATGCCTGGGAAATGTAGATCCCTCCTCACCTGCCCAGAGGCATGCTGGGAGAGGCGTCTGGGGACATCTGTCCCATCAGAGGGGGCAGTCCTGGGAGGCCCTGCAGATGATGCCAGCTGGGGGAGGGGCTGTTGGTGTACATTAGGGCCAGAGATTAGCAGGTGGGCTTGGGTTGCAGCTGCTGGAGGGAGGCCCAGTGTGGGGACCCTACGGGCCAGGGATCAGGTGGGGGGGATCTGGGCTTCTCTCCAGCTGCCTTGTGGGAGGAAGTAAATAAGAGGAAGTATCTCTAGGGGGAATGGGGCAGGGACCAGGGGGTGGGGTCTGGTGCTGTCCTCCCTACTCCTGCCACCAGCGGCCTCACAGGCCCTGCACATTCCCTTCAGTGAAGGCAGTTCCGAGACAGTTTCCTTCCTGTTGCCCCTTCCCGTACCCTGCTAGCCATGGAGAGTCTTCCTTTGCTTCCGAGGGATGCAAGGGTTGAGGGGCCCCAGCCGGCACTGGACCAGAGAGCTTTGGGGCTCTCAGGACTGCCACAGCCTCCAGACCCCAGACGCTCCAGAAGAAGCTGGAGTACAGTGAGAGGCCTCGGTCTAAGGAAGCATCTTTCACAACACCCAGCAGGCCGTCATCAGGCAGTTATTGGAGGCCCTGTGGGGACTGGAAGGGGAAGTTCGGTGTACGTGGGAGCGTTTCCACATAGGGGATGTCTGTGGAAATGGTTTCCGATCATCGGACTGTGTGCATTTGTGTGTGTCATTTTCTGTGGGTGTGCTGGTGTCAGTGATGTGGTGAGGCCATCTGGCAAAGGGCTGGGCCTGGTCAACCCCTGCCCCATGGCTACCTGCTCCTCCTCTCAGGCCTCTGTGAGGTTCATGCTAGGGCCTTCTGCCCCCTTGGCCGTCCCAGGGCCCTGGGCTGGCAGGCTTCTTAGGGCAGGGTGGTGCCCGCTCTGTGGGCTGCCATTTTGGGCGGGCCCAGCCATGGGAAGGTCACTACGGGGGAAGGATTTCCCATGCTCCGGACCGGGACAGTCAGAGATGGTGGCCTTGGTGACCTCTGCCCCCCATTCTCTCCAGGGGCTGTTTGCAGGTGTGGGGTACCCACTGTGTCACTGCCTCATCTCCTTGTAACTTCTGTCTGTGTTCTAGTCTCCTTTCCTTAGGATCAGAGGAGATGAGGGATGTCTCTCTGGGCCCACCCTGGAGCCCCGGGTTTGGGGTCTGCACTGTCCCCTCCTTAGCAGGGGACCCTAAGCCATCTTCTGTCCCTCCTCCCTGCAGAGGGGGAAGTGAGAAGGAGTGGGTCAGGGACCCTGCCTGCTCGGCCAGGAAAGCTGAAAAAGCAGAAGTAAGGGGAGTAACTGGGCCCTCTGACCGCCAGCTTGGGCCCCACCATGCAGACCCCGGCAGATTTCCCCAGAGTTGAGAGAGACTCACTCCCCTGTCCCAGAAAGGTGAGCAGAGGGTTGGCCTGCCTCCAGCGGGGTCTGTCATGACTCTGGGCAAGGAATGGGTTTGGGGGTGGCTGTGTCCCCTGGGGTTTCCGGGTGACTGCCTGTGTCCCCAGGGAGTGTTCTCAGTCAGAGGCAGACAGACAGGTGGAGATTCAGACCTCAGGATGGGGTGGGTAGGGGTTGCTGTGTGGTCTTGGCCCTCCCCAGCCCCTCTCTGAGCTGGGCTTTCTGCCTGTCCCACCCACTGGGTTACACTCAGGGGCCTGATTAGCCTGCAGCTTTTGTGGCTGTTCAGGATCCCCTGAAGATGGGGCTGTGTCTCTGAGGGTCAGCATCTCGAATGGGAAGTCCCCAGACTGTCCTGGTACTAAGGGAGGGGGCAGGCTTGGAAAGGCAGGACATGGCTCTGGCTGACTTACCTGCCCACGCTTTCCTGGTACTTGAGGTCTGCTGACCCCAGGCCAGGCAGTAACCAGGGGAAGAACTTGGGTTTGAGCTGGCTCTGCCACCTGTTCACGTTGAGCCTGGGTGAGTCACTGTCCTGTGGGCCTCAGTTTCTTGTTCCTGAAGTGGGGGATGACAGCTTTGGGATATTTGGATCAAAGCTATCCGTTTGCATTCAGGAGACATCCATCTCGGTCTCCAGTGTCTTGATCCTGGGCCCCTCAGGCCATAGCATGGGAAGGAAACTCCAGAGAAATGGAATTCCTCAGAGATGAGTCTGCCACGAATACCAGACTGCTCTCCCAAGTGCTGGGAGTTTGCAGGTGATGTCCCATCGCTTTCCTGCCCCCAGGCAGACTAGCAGGAACCTGGAGGTCTTCCCTTAAGTCCAGAGTCTGACTCTCGGGGTGTCTTTGTGTCTTTCCTGCCTGTATGTGTGCCCTGGGTATCTGTCAGTCTCTTTGGGCCTCACTGATGCTGACTGCTGCCCACCTGCCTCTGTTGTTGAGCTCCTGTCTCTGTCTCCACTTCATGAGTGTCTGTCTTCACCTGTTGGGTACATGTCACGTACTGGGTGCCTGTTGGGTCGTGTCCCCTTCTGTCTCTGCCTGTTGAGTACATGTCCCCATCTGTCTCCACCTGTTGGGTGCAGGCCCCCATCTGCCTCTGCCTGTTGGATCCCCATCTGTCTCTGCCTGTTGGGTACATGTCCCCATCTATCTTTGCCTGTTGGATATGTGTCCCCATCTGCCTCTGCATGTTAGGTATGAGTCTCTGTCCACTTCTGCCTATTAGGTGTGAGTCCCTTCCTGCCTCCGCTTGTTGGGTACATGTCCCCATCTGTCTCTGCCTATTGGATGTGTGTTCTTCCTACCTCTGCCTGTTGGGCATGTGGACTCTCCTACCCATCTGTTGGATGCCCACCTTCATCTGTCTTCACCTGTAGGATGCCTGCCTCTGCCTGTTGGGTGTCCCTCTTTATCTGCCTCTAGATGTTAGTTGCCTGTCTCTCCCTGTTGGGTACCTATCTACTCCTCAGTAGCTGGGTTGGCATGGGGCTTTCCCTTTGAAGGCCCACAGGGAGGATGGGGAGGAGGGCCCGAGGGCAGCCCTCAGGCAATAGGGAGGGGGAAGAGAGAGGAAGGGAGCGTGGTAAGGGAGCTGGGAAACCACAGGCCCTGAGTGATTGGCAGTCCTGGGCTGGGCCCAGCCCCCGCCTTCACCCTGCACATCCGCCTTGGGCCTGGCCACCTCCGCAGCAGCCCCGGACGCTGCCTGCTCCTGCCATGGTGCCTCTCCCCAGCCCAGGCGGATGGAGCGGGATCCCAAGCTGCCCCGTCTGCGGCTCTGGGCCCTGCTTCCCTGGCTGCCCAGGAAGCAGCGGCCCAGGATCAGCCAGACTTCTCTGCCTGCCCCTGGCCCTGGCCCTGGCCCCAGGCGGGACTCGGTGAGTGTGCCCAGATGTCTAGGCCTGGCCTGACTGTGGCCCTTGGAGCAGGTGCCTTGGAAGCCAGTTTAGCCTCAGCTGGCTCTGGGCTCTCCTTGCCCACGCCTGTCCCTACTGGGTGATTGGACCCTGCCCAGACTTGCTTCCTGGGGAAGTGAGGAGGCACTTCAGGGCTCCAGGGCCATATGGACAGATTGGAGGGAGGGCAGAGGGGTCCTAGAACAACTGGGACATGGCAAGGGCTTTCTAGTAGACTTGTATGAAGGAAGTTTCAGAGGGTGGAGCATAGAGTCTCTGGCCTTAGCTCCTACCCACCCCAGACTGGCACTTACCCGGTTGGTGGGGGAGTCTGAGGTGACTCTTGGGTTCTTGTGTATCTCAGCCCTGTCCTTCTAGCCAGAGACAGCCCATCTTCCATCTTGACTAGGAACAAAAGCCCAGTTGTGCCTTCCCAGTATGAGAAAAAACCCTACTTCCTATTGTGGCAAAACCAAAACCTTTGCAGCAGGGGGAGGGGAGCCGCACAGGGAGGACCTGGGGCAGGTTCGTGGGCCTCAGCCAGAGCCTGGGCTTGCCTCCACCTGGCGGTGCCTGGGCATCCCTCTGGGCCTGAGCAGGCTGGAGCACCAGGAGGTATAGGAGCTCACCTGACCTGGCACCTTGGTAATTTTCCCCTCCCTGGCTTTTGCTCTTGATGAACTGGGAGGCCCTGTCAGGGTAGCTGGCTGGTTGGGCCTGTAGGACCCTGTCTGCCGAGATCCGGTGGGAGTAGACTTGGATGGGGGGACATGCCCTATGCTGACCTGAATGGGGCCCACCGTGCTCACCAGCTCTGTTCCTCCATCAGGATGAAGACGTCCTCAAGGAGATCTCCATCACGCACCATGTCAAGGCTGGCTCTGAGAAAGCCGACCCATCCCATTTTGAGCTCCTCAAGGTTCTGGGCCAGGGATCCTTTGGCAAAGTGAGTCCTGAGCCTACAGCTGGAATGGCAGCGCTGGTCATGTCAGAGGGCAGGTGGGAGGGTCACCTTGGAGCTTAAAAGATCAGAGGGCAAGGGTTGATGTGTCTAAGGGGAGGAGGAGAGAGGTCACCGTGGTACCCAGTGGGGACACAAGGTCAACTTGGTGCTTAGGGAAGTTGGAGGTCAGCCTAGGACCTGGAGCGTGTGGGAGCTGATGTGTTCGACCCCTGCCCAGCTCCTCCCCTGGTTTCCCCCGCCGCTGCCTTCTCAGGTCTTCCTGGTGCGGAAGGTCACCCGGCCTGACAGTGGGCACCTGTATGCCATGAAGGTACTAAAGAAGGCGACACTGAAAGGTGAGTGGGGGGTATCTCCCCATGCGGAGCCCAGGTTGGGCACAGATTGAAGGAGACAGCCCAACTCTCAAGGGCCTTGGGTCTGATGGAGGAGATAGCTCTGTCACGAGGAGTACCTGGTCTGAAGGTAGAGAAACAGGCCTATTCTCAGCCGCTCCTCATCCCCCACCTCAGCTGATAGCAAAGACAGGGTCCATTCAGAAGAACAGACTTCTGGGGATTAACCCCACCCCTTCCTGCTCCCCTTAAGCCAAGTGCTGACTGTAGCTGAAGGTGCCTGGAAGGAGGCAGGGGGAGAGTGCACTGTGTTTGCGGGGGGCCTTGTGCTGTCAGCAGAGTTGCTTCGCAATGTTAGGAGAGTCAGCGGGAGATGTCTCAGGGTGGAGAAGGGCATGAGAGGAGAGGAGGGAACCCGGGAAAGGAGGCAGCTGGGTGGGTAGGAGAGGGTGGGTCAAGGCAAGGCCGCAGAGATGGATGGGCTCAGAGAAGGGAGCTGAGCCCAGGTCTAGAATCCCGGACTTGCGGAGGGCGTAAGCGTGGTTGGAAGTGGGCTTTGGGCCCGGTAGTGTCTCTTTGACCAGCCTGGGAACCAGTGTGGCCACTGACCAAGTGAAGCGGGCCCCGGCTGGGCTGGGGGGTGGTGGAGAATAGGAGGTATTGGCCTTGGGGTCATGGAGCCACAAAGGGCTGTCTGTGGGGTGATGCAGCTGTGGTGCCCCAAGGCCATCCTGGTAGGGATGGGAGTCCTTCCCCAGGAGGGATGGTGGGAGGAGAAGAATGCTGCGAAGGGCTCCCAGGCTGGGGCAGGCGAGGCTGAGCAGACTCTGCAGCGCGGTGCAGTTGGTGCTGTGACCAGGGAGCCCAGGAGAGCGTGGGATCTAGCCTCAAAGGGTGTGGGCTCACATGGGAGTAGCCTTTTTTTTTTTTTTTAAAAAAAAAAAAAAAAAGTGTTTGTGGGATGTCTGCTGAGACCCATGAGTCTGAATTTCAGGCCCAGAGAATCTGCCCTAGACTGGAATTAGGGATTTTTATGCCAGATGGAGAGGGGGCTGATGAAGGCATCCCAGGGAGAGCCACGGGGGCAGAGGCTAAGGGTACACAAGGAACAGGATGCTTAGACTGGCTGGATTGAATGGCCTCCTTGGGGCATGGCAAGAGACAGGGCTAGAGAGATGGGCAGGGCCAAGGGCCAGCCCTGGGCACTGCCGAGAGATGTGAGGAACAAGTAGAAAGGAGAGTCCTTCTTAACCAGGGCTGGGCGTAGCTGTGTTGGGTGGCCAGACCCTTGGTAACCTCCTTCTTCCTCTGACCAGTGCGTGACCGCGTTCGGACCAAGATGGAGAGAGACATCCTGGCTGATGTAAACCATCCGTTTGTGGTAAAGCTGCACTACGGTGAGACTGCAGACCCTACTTGAGCTCCTACCCTACCTGCCAGCCTTTGCCCTTGCTGGTGGGCTGTTGCCTTCCCTGTATGTTGCCCTGTCTGCCACCCAGCAGGCTAAGGAAGTTGGGATCAGAGGGGCCGGGCCCAGGGCCCAGCTGGTTCCACCATGGCCTTTTCCCATCTCCCCAGCCTTCCAGACTGAGGGCAAGCTCTACCTTATTCTGGACTTCCTGCGTGGCGGAGACCTCTTCACACGGCTCTCTAAAGAGGTGAGCTGACACCCCACTGCCAGGGCACCAGGATGGAGCTGGCACGGCAGTGAGACATCAACCTGAGACTCCCCAGACCTGCCCAGCAGTCCCTGACCCACCCTGGGACAGAGCCCATTCCCTGGCAAAGCCTCTGAGAGTTTCCCCCAAGATGGTCTGAGGAGAATCAGGCTCTGGATCTGATGCTGCCCTGATTCCAGAAGCTAAGGGTGGCTCTCACCTCTTTCACCTCCATTCTTTCAGGGCTTCTCTGCGCAGGGCTATGAAGGATGCAGAGAAGCCCAAATCCACCTAGAAAGCTAGATGCTTTAACATTATGTCCCGTTAACCAAAAGGATTTTGAACTCACATAAAAGAATTTGAGGACTTCCCTGGTGGTGCAGTGGTTAAAAATCCGCCTGCCAATGCAGGGTACGCGGGTTCGAGCGCTGGTCTGGGAAGATCCCACGTGCCGTGGAGCAACTAAGCCCAGGCGCCACAACTACTGAACCTGTGCTCTAGAACCCGCGAGCCACAACTACTGAGCCCACATGCCACAACTATTGAAGCCCGTGCGCCTAGAGCCTGTGCTGTGCAACAAGAGAAGCCACCGTAATAAGCCCGTGCAATGCAATGAAGAGTAGCCCCCCGCTCGCCACATTTAGAGAAAGCCCGCGCGCAGCAACAAAGACCCAACGCAGCCAAAAATAAATAAATAAATTTATTTGGAAAAAAAAAAAAGAATTTGAGCCAAATATAAAAATGGGACCATTAATACAACTTAAGCTTTAGAAGAGAACCAAACTTTTTAAATTTTTAAAATGTTATTTTAACGTTTAAATAGATAATACCTGATTGAAAAGAAAAATATTCATTGAGAAGTCTTCCTCCCACTCCAGCCCCCTCTACCACCCCCCCACAGATAAACATTTTATTGGTTTTTATCCAAGCTTCCCACATTTCTTTGGAAATACAAACCAATTCATTGTGTGTTCTGAATCCTGACCCCTACTTTCTTACATACAAAGTACTGTTCTGTATGTACCGTTCTTTATCTTGCTTTTTTCACAACAGTGTATCTTGGAGATGGATCCATATCAGAACATGGAGGAATCCTTGTTCTAGTTTATGGCTGCATAGCACTCCATTATGTGGGGGAGAGAGTTTATTCTAGTCTACTGCTTGACCCTTGGGTTGTTTCCAGCCTTTCGCTGTTTGCATTTCAGTGCTACCATGAGTGACTTGGACGCTAGTCATCTTATTCTTCGGACCCCTTCATACAGAGAAGGGTGTATGGCACTGGAATCTCTAAGGAGGACTGGGAAGCTGCTGACTGCCCAGTGACCCAGCTCCTGAGGAAGAAGTGATCCCAGCTGAAGCCCTCTCCCGCCTGTTGCAGGTTATGTTCACGGAGGAGGATGTGAAATTTTACCTGGCCGAGCTGGCTTTGGGCCTGGACCACCTGCACAGCCTGGGCATCATTTACAGAGATCTGAAGCCTGAGAAGTGAGTGAAGGCCCAGCCGCGCCCGGCCTCCCTAGGTTGTACAGAGGCAGGCCCTGGGGCCTCTTCTAGGACAGAGCCAGCCTGCCGGGGTACGGAGCCAGCCTGATGGGCTGCCCCATGAACGGGTGGGGGGAGCAGAGTGGGGGAGGCAGCAGGCTCACCCGAGGGGCTGCCTGATCTCTAGTAATGCCATTACCAAGGGCCAGGTACCTCTGTGCCTGGGTGTTGCCTACTTTTTTTGCTAATCCAGTGTGACATCTGAGATGCCACCATTGAAGGTCATTCCTTGATATGGCCCTTCCTAGAATTTTCCTTAACCTCTGAATATTCTCAAGTGGTAACTTGGGAGCCAGGGGCAGGTGCTGAGGTGGAATGAGATGTGGCTTTAGAGTCAGGCAGACCCAATTTCAAATCTTATCTCTACCACCTACTAGCTCTGTGACCGGGGGAGTTATTTAACCTCCCTGAGCCTTAGCTTCCCCATTGTTAAAATGGGGCCATGAAAGTACCTACCTCACACAGTTGTTTCAAGAATTAGCAAGAAGGTAGGCAACACACCTACAGGGCACCACCAACACCCACTCCACCTGCCCATTCATCAGATGAGTGGCCCTGGGTGGATCACCTTCTCTGGGCTGGACCCGACCCCCGCAGGCCCCATGGTGTCCCCTGAACCCACCGAGGGCCCACAGCTGGGGCGCCCTGACTCCCATCTCTCCATTGCAGCATCCTTCTGGATGAGGAAGGCCACATCAAACTCACTGGTGAGTGGAGGGCACCTGACCCCTCCGGTTTCAGGGGAGGGCAGGATGGGCTCTTGACGGGCCTGGGCTGAGTGCCAGGGGATCCGCTTTTTCTGAGAGGCTGTGCCAGGCGCTTGGAAGCGGTCAAAAGCCCAGGCCCCAGACCTGGAAGGGCCTGGGTTTGAATCCCAGCTCCCCACTGTGTAACCTTGTGCAGGTCACCTAACCTCCCTGGGCCTCAGCTTCCTCCTGAGTGTGATGGGGGTGATGCCCTCAGGCCTCTGGGCAGGAGGGATAGGTGTGCAGGGAATGGCAGCAAGGAAGGCAGGGGGTCCTGAAGATGTGTCTTCTTGCCCTCCTTGCCACAGACTTCGGCTTGAGCAAGGAGGCCATTGACCACGAGAAGAAGGCCTATTCCTTCTGTGGGACGGTGGAGTACATGGCCCCCGAAGTCGTCAACCGCCAGGGCCACACCCACAGTGCAGACTGGTGGTCCTATGGGGTGCTGATGGTGAGTGCCCAGGCAGGGGTAAAGCATCCAGCCCAGGCCCTGGGCCTCAGTTTCCCCATCTGTGTAAGGGGGTGGTTGATGGTCTCTAAGGCTCTCCTCTTGTCCTCTCACAGCTAAGCTGGCCTCACCCTCCACCCAGCTGCAGTTTCCTTCCTTGGAAGGATTCCAGGCTCAGCCCCCAGCCCTGTGCTGGGCCTCTCCCCAGCTTTGGACCCCTAGTACTGTTCCTCGTGGTCTGATTGACAGAGTGGGGAGGGGCAGATGCAGTTCTTGATCCAGGCGGAGCTCCTAGGCCTGGAGCTGAGTGGCTGGGGTGGGAGGAGGTGGGGGCATGGGAGATGGGACCAGAGCCTGAACAGACCCTTGTCCTCTGCAGTTTGAGATGCTGACGGGCTCCCTGCCCTTCCAGGGGAAGGACCGGAAGGAGACCATGACACTGATTCTGAAGTAAGCTCCAGCCCCTCTCTGACACCTCAGGGTCTCCTCCACGCCTGGCCCCAGTTTGGGGGCCACCCTGCACCTGCCTCAGATTCCCCATTAATGAGACACTCCTCTGGGTTGAGCATTGTGCTTTCTAGGGCTCCCTTTTCATCCATAGGGGCCTGTGGGAGGGGAATCCCTGAGTCATTGGGAGGGGAGTTTGAGGATGGCTTGTCTGGACTGAGCTGGAAACTAGACATGGACAGAGGTGGGAGGTGAGACGGGGCCTCTGGGGTGGAGCTCAGCCCTGACGAGACCTGGGGGCCATTTCAGGGCAAAGCTAGGCATGCCCCAGTTTCTGAGCACGGAAGCCCAGAGCCTCCTGCGGTCCCTGTTCAAGCGGAATCCTGCCAACCGGCTCGGTAAGCAGCCCCAGCTCAGGGGAGGGGAGCGGGGTACAGCTGCGGCCTAGGCCACGGGGCCACATCTGGGGCTGAAAGGGGCCGTTGTCCTTTGTGTGGGGAGACAATGCCTCTGGCCACCCTACTTTCTGGCTCCATGTGTGGCGTTTGGGGCAGTGGGGTGACCCGTGTGTAGGGGGAAGGCAGGAACTGAGTCATCTGTACTCCCCCTGGGGATGAGGACAGAGGCCCCACACGGAAGGAGCACGAGCTCAGGAGTCAGAGGCTCAGGCCCCAGTCCCAGCCCCATGACAGGACCCCACTGCCTCGGTACACAGTGGCGCCTCCACAAATATTTGTTGATCGAGTGAGTACCATTTGTGAGCGAAGTGACCCAAGGCAGTTGACTTCTCCCCCCAGAGCCCTAGGTCCTCGTCTCCATGGAGGACAATGATCTCAAGCTCTGTTGATTAAGTGAAGTCAGCGAATGTGTCTGTAGCAGCTGCTCAGTATGTGTTGACTCCTTGGCTCCTGGGTTCACCTGGATCATGACCAGCTTTGTAAGGTCCCGTCCAGGTCCCTGGGCTTGAATGGAGTGAGAGCCTGTCTGGTGGCTGACAAGGGCAATGGGATAAGAGCAGCAGAGATGAGGCCTGAGCTGGGAGGGAGGTGGGGGCCCCCTGCAGATCTCGGAACAGGTTCGGCCTGTCCTGACTTTGGCCTTGGGCACGTTGCCTGGCCTCTCTTCTCTGGGCTTTCCTTCTCCTGTCAGTACATTGGAGCTTGTTCACAGAGGGGCTCCAGACAGTGGAAAATGCTGAGTGGGCAGTAGGCCTCGGGGTGATGGCTGGATGGATTTGGGGCAGTGTGAGCCCAGCCACTGGTCCCAGACCACAGTGAGGCGAGGCTGCTCGGAGGACAGGGCGGGTGCCTGCGGGTTGGAGCATCCCAAGGCAGACCTCTCATCTGGGCTTTTTCAGGCTCCGGCCCTGATGGGGCAGAGGAAATCAAGAGGCATGTCTTCTACTCCACCATTGACTGGAATGTGAGTGTGTCTGTCCACCCCAGAGCCCCAGTCAGGGATTCAGCTGTGGTCGGAGGGGGCTTCTACTGCCTAGGGCCTCCCATAAGAAGCAGAGGTGACACCATGGCCTTGGAGGCATGGGCTCGCATCCCAAGGGCAAGCGGTCATGCCCTGTCTGCATAGCCTGTGCTCTGTCCAGGCCATTGACTCCTGCACGGGGCCGCTGGCAGGCTGTGGAGGTGCCAAGGTGACCACTGTGCCCGCCCCGCCTTGCAGAAGCTGTACCGGCGTGAGATCAAGCCACCCTTCAAGCCGGCTGTGGCACAACCCGATGACACCTTCTACTTTGACACTGAGTTCACATCCCGCACGCCCAAGGGTGCGCCCTTTGTCCGGTTTGTCTTGGACTGGTACAGGAGGGAAGCAGGGAGTCAGGGGCCTCTTAGGGCACAGGGGTGTTCAGGGCTGCGGCAGGCCCAGGTGTGTGGGCAGACAGGTGGATGGGTCTCTGACTCCTTGTCTCCATCTCATTCTGCCTGGTCGTCCCACTCCGGGATTCTGTGGGCCTCTTTGTGCCTGGGTGAGGTGGTGGGGGTGGCCTTCAGGCCACGATAGAGAAGTCGGGACTCCTGCCCCAGGCATCTTCAGCCCATTGGGAAGACCAGACACATCAGGCTCACACTCACGTCAGGGCTGAAGTGTCTGACCCGGCAAACACGTGAGGTGGAGACGGTCTGGCAGCAGAGGTGACAGTGCCCACAGGTCAGGGGCAAGCGTGGGAATCGGCTTTGGCTACTCTGACCACTGGGCTTCAGTGACTCATCTGAAGCGTGGGCAGCCGTAGACCCACTCAGTCTCTGGGGTTACTGCTAGAAGCCAAGTAGGGGGCTTCTGGGAGAGAACTTGGTAAATCCTAACATTTTGGCTAGATATTGGGGAAGAGTGTTCGTTCTGGAAGGTCTCCTGGAGGGGCGGGTTTAGCAGAGGGGGTGCTTTTCACACTGTGGCTTGCACATCTCTGATGTCAGGGAGCTTAGCACTTCTCCAAGCAGTCTGTCCCATCTTTATTTGTTGATCTGACAAATACGTACCAAGTCCCTCCTGTGTGCCAGCCATGGGAGCATTGATGGTGAACAGGACAGACCCAGGCCCTGCCTTCATATGGCTCAGGCTGTAGTGGGGAAGAGACATGAGGACAGCTCTGGGCAGCACGACAAGTGCAGCTTAATGAGGCGAGGGCCTGGAGGAGCAGCGTGAGGCCAGCTTTCGCAGAGGACAGTGTGTAAGCTGAGCCTCAAAGGATGGACGAGGGGTGGGTTGTAGTTAGCAGGAACAGCATGTGCCGGGGCTCGGAGTCTTCCTTAAGGACCTGAGAGGCCTGGCGTGGCTGAGCTGTGGGACGGGGAGAGAGGAGCTGGGCTGTCCTGAGGGCAGAGGGGAGCATTTGAAGGGTACAGGCAGGGGGTAGACTTGTGGTTGGAACTATCCCTCTGGCTGCTGCGCAGAAGATGGACCTGAAGGGGCAGACCAGAGGCAGGGAGGCCTCCAGAAAGGGATAAAGTGCCTTGGCCTGGGCGGGTGGTGGAGGTGAGGGTCTTTCCGTTCCTTGTGTGTAACGGCTGGGCTGGTCTAAACACACATGGGCAGATGGGCTAACTAAGGCCGGGGATGAGGGGCCCTGCCCAGGCTGCCACAACGACCAGCTGCTGAGGCAGGCCTGGAAGCCCCTGTGGTCCGCTTTGCTGGGCTGCCTCGGGTCAAGGGTACCTCCTCTGGCTCACATCCCTCTCCTGCCCCTGCAGACTCCCCAGGCATCCCCCCCAGCGCTGGTGCCCATCAGCTGTTCCGTGGCTTCAGCTTCGTGGCCACTGGCCTGATGGAGGACGACGGCAAGCCTCGGGCCACGCAGGCGCCCCTGCACTCGGTGGTACAGGTGAGGGGCAGAAGGCTGCTGCTCAGTTGTCCTTTTCCACCTAGAAGCCACAAGGCAGACGGCTGAGAACACAGGCTCTGGACTCGGATAGGTTTGGGTTCAAACCCTGACGCCACCGTGGAGCCCATTGGGCCTCCAGCCTCCTTGAGCCTCAGTTTCCCCATTTGTAAAACAGGGATAACAGCACGGTTATGAGGTTCCTGACACAGAGCCAGGACATTGTAGGGCCTGCGTAAATGCCAGGGAGTGCCCAGGGTGGTGCTGCTGGGGAGTGGCTGGTCCTGACGGGGGTGGGTGGCGTGGCACTCGGGTCTCCTTCCACTTGTCCCCCATTTGCACACTTTCCCGGCTCTGTAGGAAAT
This sequence comes from Neophocaena asiaeorientalis asiaeorientalis, assembly GCF_003031525.2. Taxonomy (NCBI): domain Eukaryota; kingdom Metazoa; phylum Chordata; class Mammalia; order Artiodactyla; family Phocoenidae; genus Neophocaena; species Neophocaena asiaeorientalis. The sequence goes on from NW_020175402.1 coordinate 4,589,838, forward strand.
TTAGAGTCAAGAGGCAAGAAGGTGGACTTCGGGAACTTCCCTGGTGGTCCAGGGGTTGAGACTCCATGCTTCCACTGCAGGGGTTTGTGGGTTCAATCCCTGGTCGGGGAACTAGAATCCTGCATGCTGCACCGTGTGGCCACAAAACGACAGCAACAACAACAAACAAACAAAATAAAGAAGAATGTAGACTTTGGAGCTCCCTGCCTGGGTCAGAGCTTCCAAGGTCAGGGACTGTGGAGGGGACATTCACCTTCCCAGTGCCTCAGTTTCCTCATCTGTAAATGGGGTTGATGATAAAACCTTTCTCCAAGGATTGTTTCGAGGATTATGTGAGTTGATGTGTGTAAAGTTAAGGTGACTGTGTGATTTATTATCCACCTGGGATATCTTGGTCGCGGACAAACGTTAAACCAGACTGGATGTGAGGACAACAGACATGAACCAGGGCCGTCCACGGGCTGTGGGTCACCTGGTGAAAAGTGCTCGGAATAGTGCCTGCCACACTCTCAGTACCATAGCAGCATCTGATACTGTTAATGTCTCAGAGCCTCGAGACACCCTTGAGGTGGGCTGTGTCACGCAGAAAGGGGAGGCGACTCACTGAAGGCCACGTAAGTGGCAGAGCTGGGACCTGGCTCAGGACTCCTGCATCCCTCTCAGTCCTGCCTGGGCTTCTCGGAGCTTCAAACCGCTCCATGTGTGTTGTGGCCTATTGCCTGCCCCCTCCAGCACCCACTAACCACAGACAGCAGCCAGGCACCCTGGCGAGAGTGGGTGTGCCCATCATATAGTGTAGAAAACAGGCCCAGAGAGGGGCAGATTCTTTTTTTTTTTTTTGCGGTAGGCGGGCCTCTCACTGCTGTGGCCTCTCCCGTTGCGGAGCACAGGCTCCGGACGCGCAGGCTCAGCGGCCATGGCTCACGGGCCCAGCCGCTCCGCAGCATGTGGGATCTTCCCGGACCGGGACACGAACCCGTGTCCCCTGCATTGGCAGGCGGACTCTCAACCACTGTGCCACCAGGGAAGCCCGAGGGGCAGACTCTTGCCTGAGGTCACACAGCCAACATTCTACCCCTGGCCTCCAGCCTCTTGCCCAGTGCCATCTCCACAGTGCCAAGGCCTCGGGTTCTGGGGGGATGACCTCTGCATCCTAGAGCTCGGGGTCAGTCCTACCTGTTGGTCTCCTGCAGCAACTACACGGAAAGAACCTGGTTTTTAGCGACGGCTATGTGGTAAAAGAGACAATCGGTGTGGGCTCCTACTCCGAGTGCAAGCGCTGTGTCCACAAGGCCACCACCATGGAGTATGCTGTCAAGGTAGGCCTCTCGACCTTGTCTCGGCCGAGGCCACTCGGTGGGGTGGAGGTGGGGGGCCACGTAGCCCTGGCCCGTTGGTGGGGGAGAGTTGGTGCCTGAGGCTCTGTGGATGGGTGAAAGGTGTGCGGCTGAGACTCCACGCCCTGCAGCGTGGGCTCTGTGGCGGGAAGGGGGTCTGGAGTCGGTCCCTTGGACACCACCACATGCACCCCTCTCCTCAGGTCATCGACAAGAGCAAGCGAGATCCCTCGGAAGAGATTGAGATTCTTCTGCGGTATGGGCAGCACCCCAACATCATCACTCTGAAAGATGTAAGTGGGGGTCCTCGAGAGTGGGCTGGGGCTGGGGGCCCTCGACTCTAGGACCGTCTCGGGGCTGCCATTCCTTTGGCTTCTCATCCTCCTGTGCTTATGGATGGGGAGGCCCCTTAGTGCCTCTGATCTGGCTGCACCCAAGTGCCCTCCACTTCACACCCAGGCAGTCTCTGAGAGCTTTCCTGCCCATCAGGACAGAGCCAGCATCCTGTCCAGGGGCCCAGATAGGTGAAGGCCCTGCCAGGGTGACTGAAGCACAGAGCAGAACACACGCCCAAGCCTCACGTCATTCCTTCCTTCCTGTCCTGGTGAGCTGGTGGCCAAGGGGCCCAGGCCTGGCATCAAGGGGAGGGGCCTGATGGTGAGGTCTCTGGTAGGTGTACGATGATGGCAAACACGTGTACCTGGTGACAGAGCTGATGCGGGGAGGGGAGCTGCTGGATAAGATCCTACGGCAGAAATTCTTCTCAGAGCGTGAGGCCAGCTTCGTCCTGCATACCATCAGCAAGACCGTGGAGTATCTGCATTCCCAGGGGGTAAGTCTTGGGTCGGGGGCACCAAGTGGGCATGGGGGGTGGCCAAGGGTCGTACCGTAAACAGAGTGTATGAACCATGACTGGCCCAGGCAGTCTTCAACCAGCCAGACAGAGGGGAGACTTGGGATGGGTGAGGGGGCAAGTGGATGGACATAAGGAAGGGAGGGAGGGAGAGATGAGGCCAAACTGTGAAAATGAACATTTGTTCAGGACCGAGGCAGGCGTCATGTTGACTTCTTTCCTTACATTATCTCAATTGATTTTCACAACAACCCTGTTAGGTAGGTGCTGTTATTGGCCTCACTTTACAGGTAAGAAGGCTGAGGCTCAGAGATGTGAACTCACTTGCCCAAGGTCACACAGTCCAGGGAGAATGGAGCCAGAATGTCGGACTGAGGGATTTGGGTGGAGAGCTACAGATGGGGAGTGAGGCTTTAAGTTAAGAACGAACAGGATCACTGTGGGAGCTGCAAGGCTTCAGGGTGGTGAATCCGGCCATGGGTTTTGCTGTTAGGACAGAGGAAGTGGATGCAAGAGGAAATGCTGCTAGAAACACAGCAGGTGCTACAGAAGAGTGTGTGTCTGAACTGTAGGACTTGTCCTTATCATTGCACAAGGCGGAGCTAGAAAAGGTCCTTACAGGGTATCAAAGCTGAAAACAGAGGCAGCGTGAGTTTCTCTCTGGACGAGATGATGTTTTAGGGTGCTTCTGGTCAGGCAGTATGGGGGTTAAGGATGCAGGCTCTGGAATGAGACTGGCTGTGTCCAGTTCTGCGTGTTAGGTTGGGAAAACCTCCCACCTCTCTGAGCCATTTCCTCATCTGCAAACTCATGACAGTAAGAGCTGCCCCTTCACAGGTTGGATGAGGCATGAAGTGAGGTGCTGTGCCAGGGAAGCACCATGGTCCAGCACAGGCCCCTGGAAAAGGCCACATAAACATTATGGGGAAATAGGACCAGATCATTGCTATGCCTTTTTTTTTTTAACATTAACTTTTTATTATTATTATTTATTTGTTTGTTTGTTTGTTTATTTTGCGGTACACGGGCCTCTCACTGTTGTGGCCCCTCCCGTTGTGGAGCACAGGCTCCAGACGTGCAGGCTCAGCGACCATGGCTCACGGGCCCCGCCGCTCCGCGGCACGTGGGATCTTCCTAGACTGGGGCACGAACCCATGTCCCCCGCATTGGCAGGCGGGCTCTCAACCACTGCGCCACCAGGGAAGCCCAACATTAACTTTTTAGTATGAAAAATTTCAAACATATACAAAATGTACAAGAATAGAATAATGAACCCCCTGTAACCAGATTCAAGAATTGTCAAGATTTTTACCCCACTCCCTTCCTCTTTTCTTCCTTCCCTCTCCTTCTCCCTCCTTCTCCCTCTTTCAATTTCTTACTTTCTTTTTTGTTGTTGCTGGAGTATTTTCCCCCACTTTTTATCGAGGAAAAAGTTCAAACCTATATAAAAGTTAAAAGAATAGTACAAGGGATGTACACGGCACTATATTGAAAATGGATAACCAACAAGGACCTACTGTACAGCACAGGGAACTCTGCTCAATATAATGTAAAAACCTAAATGGGAAAAGAATTTGAAAAAGAATAGATACATGTATATGTATAACTGAATCACTTTGCTGTGTACCTGAAACTAACACATTGTTAATCAACTATACGCCAATATGAAATAAAAAGTTTAAAAAAAAGAAGAGAATAGTACAAGGAAAAACATTTCCCTTTAAGATTCACCAAATCTTTTTTGGGTTTTTTTTTGGCTGAGCCGCACGGCATGGGGGATCTTAGTTCCCTGACCAGGGATTGAACCTGCGCCCCCTGCAGTGGAAGCGCGGAGTCTTAACCACTGGACTGCAAGGGAAGTCCCAAGATTCACCAAATCTTTTTTGGTTTTTTTTTTTGGCTGTGCCACATGGCATGCGGGATCTCGGTTCCCCGACAAGGGATCGAAACTGCCTTGACAGTGAGAGCGTGGAGTCCTAATTACTGGACCGCCAGGGAATTCCCTGTCCCACATTCTGAATGTGTCTGTTTGCTTCCTCATGGCATCATTTTAATTGTTTCTCTATTGCCTATATTTCCTGTAAACTGCAAGGTGCTCCAAAGTCTTAATTAGGTTTAGCTTCAACTTCTTTCTGGGATCAAGGAGTCAATAAACACTCCGTGGGAGGCACAGCGTACTTCACAAAGCATCGCGTCCCTGAGCCGACATCTCGTTGCCCCCGTTAGTCATCAGTGGTGTCGGTGGTCACAGTCTGGGGATGCGTGAATGGGTGGCGGGCAGGGGGTGGGCCTGAGGTGTATCATAAAGGTCCTCACCAACCCTTCATGCCATGGTTTCAGCCTTTCAGGACCTTGGCCTGAATCAATCCTTTCATTAGGGTTTGTAAAAATAAAGTAAAAGTTTTGTGAAAAAGATCTTTACCTCATAACCAGAGCTTCAGTTTGTTTACCACACGTACTGTTAATGGTCATGTTTGAAGTGGTTTAGTTTTTTGATATGGCCAGTACAAACAGACTGATATGGAAACATGTCAGGTCAGACAGTAAATGTGCTTCCTTTTCCTGTTTTGTTCTCATGTGAGTACTAGCTAACGTAATGTTACCCAAAGAAGGTTTAGAAGACAGAGCTGAAGCAGTGCGTTTCCAGTGGGCCCCCTAAACTCAGAGCAGGGAAGGGCTTTATAGAGTGGGAGCTGCCTCCAAAAGTAGTGAGCCCCTCCATGAGGGGTAGTGAGCTCCAGTACAGACAGCTGCTCGGTGGGGTGTCATGGGAGAATACTGTTTCTTGCCCAAAGAAAATCTTTGGGATTTTGGAATCGATGGGCTTCTAAAGTTTCTGGCCCTTTCCAAATACCAGGGGTAGGTGATGAGGAAATGGGAAGCTCTCTTGGAGGTATTTGGAGGGAGACTCTCGGGGCTGATTATACTTTGGCAGCATCTGTGGTCTAGAAGCTGCGAATCTCATAACAGCCGAGGAATGGGAAGGGGCTGACCAGGAGCAGGGTCCACTGGGACCTCCTGTTTGTTTTAACGTTACCTTCCTATTGAAATATCACATAAACAAATCATCATGTATAATTCAATAAATCTTCAAAAAGTGAATACACCCATGTAACTGAGCACCCAGATCAAGAACTGAAGGATTTCCAGTTCCCCCCAACCCCCTCGAGCCCCTTCCAGTCCCTGCACCCTCCCCTCCCCAAGGATAACCATTCTAAGTGAACTTATAATTTGTGTGTGTGTGTGTGTGTGTGTGTGTGTGTGTGTGTGTGTGTGTGTGTGTGTGGTACGCGCGCCTCTCACTGCCGGGGCCTCTCG
>NW_020175402.1:4595521-4607724 GCF_003031525.2 Neophocaena asiaeorientalis asiaeorientalis
TCCCGGACCGGGGCACGAACCCGTGTCCCCTGCATCGGCAGGCGGACCCTCAACCACTGCGCCACCAGGGAAGCCCGTGAACTTCTAATTTTATATAAACGTACTCTTTCATATCTCACTTCTGCCACTCAGCACTCTCTGAGATTCATCTGCGATGTTGTGTGACTGCAGTTCACTCCTTCTTGTTGCCGTGTGGTTTCTACTGTATGAATAGACCACAATTGAACTGTTCTTTCTACCGTTAATGGACATGGAGTTGTTACCAGTTTTTTGACTGTGACAAATAATGCTGCCGTGACATTCTTACACTTGTCTTTCGTGAACACTTGCCCATTTTAACGCTGGGTGTAAACCTAACTGTGGAATTGCTGGGTCATGGTGCAGTGTGTATTCATCGTTAGTAGATGTTGCCGGTTTTTCAAAGTTGTTTTACCTACTTACACTCCTCCCAGAAGTGTGTGAGAGTTCCGGTACTCTCCAGCACTTGGTATTTTCCATCTTTTTAATCACAGCCATTCTAGGAGATGAGGAATGGTATCTCATAGTGGTTTTAGTTTGCATTTTCCTGATGACTGATGAAGTTGAGCACCTCTTCGTGGGTTTATTGCCATTTGGACAGCCTCTTTTATGGAATGTCTGTTCAAGTCTTTTGTCCGTTTGAAGAAATTGGGTTGTCTGCCTTTTCCATCTATTTTGCAAGAGTTCTTTGTTTAATACGTCGGCCCTTTCAGGTCTCTTGCTTCCCTCATATTGTTTCTGTAAGGGCCCCAGCATGCCGGGGACAGCTTGTCTGAGAACTCAGCAGGGCTTCACACTTTGACTTCTCTGTTTAGCCAGATGATTTATGTAGAAGAACTTCACCCTTTTGTGTGTGTGTGGCTGGTCACAGGCGCCCTAACGCACATCCTCCGTTGGTGCTGGTGATGACAGAGGTGCCGCCGCTCCACAGAGCGCTTTCCACAGGCCAGACACATTCTAAGCACTTTGCACATCAGCTCATTTAACTGTTCCAACGAACCTATGAACAAGGAATTAGTATTACTCTGCCCATTTTATGAGTGAGGGAGCTGAGGCTCTGGGAGCTTAAGTAAAAGCCTCATCGCTAAACTGTCCCCAGAGTCTGTGCCCCTAACTTGTGTGTGATCGGATGCTGCTTTGCACAGCGTCTGTCCCTTCATTTTCCTACCCTTCTTGTCTTCTAATTTTTAAGGGCGTCTTAACAAGCACTCACTGTATCTTAATGTCCAGCATGATGGTGGGGCTCAGCCCCAGGGAGTGCTGGCGTTACTATGACAGCAGCTGCCATTTTCGAAGCCCTGTGCTAAATATTTCTGGTACATAACTCATATGCTCCTTCCTGTAACCCTGGGGGCCGAGCACTCTCATCAGCCCCATTTTACGGGTGAGAAAACCAAGGACTAAAGAGGTTAAGTGACACATCAAGACCACACAGCTACTGCTGGTAAAGCCAGGGTTCACACTCTGGCCCGTCTGCCTCCTGACTGAAATCACAACTCTGCCCGAGCCGCAGCCTGTTGACTCAGTGGCTGCACTTGGCCTCCACAGTGCGGGTGTTTTCTTGTTTGGGATTTGGTTTGGTTTGGTAATTTGGCTGCTTTTGAAACCTGGGCCCAAGTTGCTGTATGGTGACTGTCAGCTGGAGCGCGCAGCAGCTGCCCCTTGAGCCTGTTGGCCTGGCTCTACGGGGAATATGCAAGGACCATCTCGTGAAGCCAGCTAACCTGCGAGACTCAGCTGATCTAACCTGCAAGGTCTCTGTGTGTTTCAGAGGTGTGATTCATTCGTTCATTGCACAGCATTCACGTAGCACTTGCTCTGTGCGAGTCCCTGTGCTCGGTGCTGGGGGTGAGCCGGCGTTCCACAGAGAGATACGGCTATTTACGGCTGAAGGAGCCCCCACTGGCCTGAGCTCAGGGCGCTTGAGGGATGTGGTAGACAAAGGCTGGAACGGACAGCTGAGCCTTCCACACCAGGATGGGGACTTCAGGCTTTATCTAGCAAGTAGTAGGGAGCCATTGAAGGTCTTCGACAGGGCTCAAGGCGGTACCGTGAGCTCATGGGAGGAGGAGGAGGAGGGTGAGAATGAGCTTAGTCTGGGGTGTGTTGGGGTTGAGGGCCTATGGGACATTCAGTGGTTGCCATCTGGTAAGCAGCTATATGAGCCTGGACTCAGGAAAGCTCTGGGTTAGTGTCAGAGATCTGAGAGTTGTCGATAATTAGGTAATAGTTAGAGGAATGACTATGACTAGAACCATGCCAAGGGAGAGGGGGTGGTTGAAAAGTAAGTGGAGTGGTTCAGCCCCCTCAGGTTACAGATGAGCAAATGGGGCCAGAGGAAAGTCATTTGCTTAAGGCCTCACTAGTTAAGTGTCATTCATCCATTCATTCAGCAGTTATTTATTGAATACCTACTTTGTGCTGGGAACTATTCTAAATGCTGGGATGCAGCAGTGAGCAAAACACCCGTGGAGCTTACATTCCAGTGGGTGGGTTCAGAAGACAATTAAGTAAATATCCAATGGTGGTAAATGCTGTGGATAAAGATAAAGCCGGGTGAGGAGACTAAGGAGTACAGGTCCGTGATGGCTATTTTATATGGAATGGTCTAGGGAAGGCCTCACTGATAAGGTGACATTTGAGCTGAAACCTGAAAGAAATGAGAATGAGCCAGGCCGATGCTTAAGGGAAGAGTATTCCAGAAAGAGGGAACAGCAAGCGTGAAGGCTCTGAGGCAGGAGTGTGCTTGGCATGTTGAAGGAAGAGCAAAGAGGCTGGTGTGGCCAAAGCCAACTGAGCAGGGAGGAGAGTGCTAGAGGACCAGAGAGCGCAAGCGACGTGGGTAGGGGGCAGGGGAGAGATGAGGTGGGGCCATCAGGCCATGGTAAAGACGTTTCCTCTTGAGAGCAGAACCCTTGGAGAGGACATGATCTGGCTTACATTTAATAGGATCGCTCTGGCTGCTCTGTGTAGAACAGGCTGTAGGGGTGAGGTCAGAAGCAGGAAGACCAGTTAGGAGGTTGCTGCCGTAACCCCGGGGGAGGGATGATAGTGGCCGGGATCAGCGTGCTGCCAGGAGAGGGGCTGAGAAGTGCTTGGGCTCTGGGTGTATTTTAATGGTAGAGCCAGCAGAGTTTGCTCATGGATTGATTGAGGAATACGAGAAAAAAAGAGGAATTGAGAATGACTCTTAAGATTTCAATCCAAGCAATGGGAAGGATGGAGTTGCCATTAGGTAAGATTGTGTGACAGCGGATTTGAGGAGTTCCGTGTGGACAGTGGAGTTAGAGGTGCCTCACAGACACTGACCTAGAAGTTTCAAGTCGGCAATACCAGCAGCACTAAGGCCCCTTTGTAGCCCCTTCCCCTCTCAGATTCTGGGTCCTTCTGCCCCCTCTCTGGGCCCGTCTTCTAACTCTCCCATCCCTGGCAGTGGACCTGGGCCACCGGCAGCCTGCCCACATGGAGAACTGACCCGGGCCCTCTTCCCCCAGGTTGTGCACAGGGACCTCAAGCCCAGCAATATCCTGTATGTGGACGAGTCTGGGAACCCTGAGTGCCTGCGCATCTGCGACTTTGGCTTTGCCAAGCAGCTGCGGGCTGAGAACGGGCTCCTCATGACACCTTGCTACACCGCCAACTTCGTGGCGCCTGAGGTGAGTGGCCCGGCCTCCTCGGCTGCAAGAGTGAGGGGACCTGGCACGGGGAGCCTTGTGTCCCTTCCAGAGGCCCCACGCTGTCCAGAACCCGTCTCTGTGGCCTTGGCCCGGGTACCAAGGGAGGATCAGCCCAGGCCTGGGACCCTTGTCCTACCCTTTGGGGAGGAGCAGGCAAGCATATGGGGCCACTCGCCACTGCCCCTCAGACAGACCACCCTCCCCTGCCTCCCTTCCTGCCAGGTACTGAAGCGCCAGGGCTATGACGAGGGCTGCGACATCTGGAGCCTGGGCATTCTGCTGTACACCATGCTGGCGGGGTGAGTACCCCACTGGCCTGCCCCCCTCAGCCCCCCGCCCCTTCCTCCAGCCCTAGTGTAGCTGGGGTGGTGCTTGTCTGATGGGAGAAACTCAGCCCTGCCTCAGGAAGGCCTGAAGACAGGGACATGGCCCTGCCTTTGGGAGCTCCACCTGGAGGAGGAAGTGCCACCCTTGGGAGCACCCCGTCTGAAGGGGGAGACACAGTCCCCCACCCCTCCCCACCCCTGGCCCCAGGATGGAGGCCAGAGGCTATACCCAGACTGGGTGGACTTTTCCCCAGATACACTCCATTTGCCAATGGACCCAGTGACACACCAGAGGAAATCCTGACCCGGATCGGCAGTGGGAAGTTCACCCTCAGCGGGGGAAATTGGAACACGGTTTCAGACACAGCCAAGGTGAGTCTGTAAGGCCTGGACCCTGCTCATTTGTCAGGCGGGGAGGCAGGGTCCCATCCCAGGGCTTTTCAGCATTTCACAAAAACAGGTGACCTGCAGCCTCATTTCTCCAAGTGGAATGTCCCACAAATCTCTGTTGCCATATTTCTCCAAGTGAAAGATTCCCAGGCAGACTGCCCCCCACACCTTGTTTGGAAACAACTTGGTGATCATTTACTGGCCCTTCCCGTGTTCTGGGCCCTGTAGGGGAACAGAGGGCTGCATCATCACAGCCCCTGCCGTGGGGAAACTTAGTGTGAGGTGAGAGACAGGCTTGCACGCAAGGAACAGAGATGCCAGGTGTGGAGAGGCAGGTCCTCCTGGCCAGGGGTACAGGCAGTGGAGACACGAGCAGAGCCCCGGGTTACCGGGCAGAGAGGCCTTCTCAGAGGAGGGGACATTTGAGCTTTCACTGTTAGCAATGGGTTCCAGTCATGGGAACCTCTGTGTCAGACAGAGGTTGAGCCCTTAATGAACAGCACCACCTTGCATTAACCTTATGAGTCAGGTATTTTTGTTATCCCGTTTCTCAGAGGCGAAACTGAGGCTCAGAGAGTTAAAGTAACTTGCCCAGGAGATGCAGTTGATGAGCAGGGGAGTCAGGTTTTGAACCTGCCCAACCCCAGCCTTAGGTTCTTCCCACCTTCCTGCATGGCTTCTAGAAGGTGAAAGAGAAAGGGAACGGCCTTCCAGGAAGAAGTCCTGAAGAAGGGCATGTGCTCAGGGAGGCCGTGGAGTGGTGTGGAGAGTGGATCGAAGGGGCCACTGCAAGGGTCCAGGTGGGAGATGGCAGGAGATGGCTGCCTTACAGACACAGCTGTGTGCGCCCCTGCTAGCCCTTCCCACCAACCCCTTCCTGCTGTTCCTCCAGGACCTGGTATCCAAGATGCTGCATGTGGACCCACACCAGCGCCTCACAGCTAAGCAGGTCCTGCAGCACCCGTGGATCACCCAGAAAGACAAGCTCCCCCAGAGCCAGCTATCCCACCAGGACCTGCAGACCGTGAAGGTATAGACACCCAGGCTGCCAGGTCAAGGTTCCATGGGCAGGGACTTGGGGTGGCAGAGCCAGGAGATGCCATGTGTGTCTCTTCCCAGGGAGCCCCAGTCTGACATGCAGGGGTGTCTACAGTGTACTCATGGCCCCCCTGGTCCTCTAGGGGGCTCAGCCCCTGAGCTCTGAAGCCTCCAGTCTGATGGATGAGGCAGGACTGATGACCATGAAGAACCACCAAGGCGGGATTAACAGGGGCCTGTGGGGGCTGTGGAACACTGGGAGGGGCTGGCCTGGCCCTGGAGCACATGCACCTCCCACCCTCGGGAACTGACTCCCACCTCCTCCCCCAGGGAGCCATGGCAGCTACATACTCTGCGCTCAGCAGCTCCAAGCCCACCCCTCAGCTGAAGCCCATCGAGTCGTCTATCCTGGCCCAGCGGCGGGTGAGGAAGCTGCCATCGACCACCCTGTGAGGGGCCGGAGCATCCAGGCCGCAGGGCAGTGCTAGCTCGACGGAGGCAGCGTACTTCCCAGAGGGAGCGGGCCTGAGTCACAGGGCCAGAGGGAGCGGAGCCCCTAGGGGGCCCAGATCACCCCGGGGAGGGCGTGAGAAGTGCCTTCTCCTCCCCCAGGACGCACTCTTCTCGGTTCAGGCTCTGCTGGTTGAAATCGATTCACTGTACAAACTCTTGTCTTTTTTTAAGAAAAAAATGGCACCAACCACCATGGATTTTTACAAGATCCATTTGCCTTTCTGGGAGCAGAAGTAGCCAGTGCAGCCCCGGGAGGGGCACTGAGTCACACTAGGGCTGTCTGTAGCTGAGACTCCTTAGAGCAGCTTTAGGGTCCCCCTGGGGGGGACCCCTACAATTGGCCATCTGTGGCCATCTGCACCCACCTCCAAGGCAGTCCAGCGTCACCTTCCAGAGCCCTTGGCTGTTTGGCAGAACTTGCTCTATCCCCATCGGCTCCTTTTCTGTTCTGTTCTGTTGGGGGTTCTGGAACCACTTTCTGCTAGAGGAGAGGACCAAGGCCCCGTGGCTCCCAGCTCCAGGCACCAGCATGCACATTGGCCGTACCACTGGGTCCTCTGCAGTCAGGTCGGGCAGCCCCTGAAGGAGCATCTGGCAAGCACTTTTTGGCTGACTTCTGTTGGAGTCTGCCACAGGACAGAATTCACAGGAGGCCTGTGGGGCAGGCCAAGAGGGGCAGGGGCTTTTTTCATTCCTTCCTCAGCTGGTAACTCAGGGTTCATCTGTCCACGGCCTTTCTAATAAACTTACAGTTGAGTTGAAGCTCGCTTGTCTCCACTTGTCATCCCTGGATTTGCCCTCCCTCTGCTATTGGGTGTTGAGGACTTTGGCAGTGACAAGTAGTGGGCCAGGGCCAATTAGCCCAGCTGCTTGGAGCTCAGTTGGGGAGCATGTGGGAGTCCCGCTGGCTCTGCCCACACATTCCTGTCAGGGATTCCAATATGGTATTGATTATAGTAATGGGATTACTAGCCACTAGTGACCAAGTGCCAGGGCCTTACATGTATTTCTCATTTAATCCTAACAACCCTGTGAGGAAGATGCTATTATATTATTATCGCTGTTTAATAGACGGGGAAACTGAGGCTCAGAGGGGGAATGACATTTCCTAACACAATTTTTTTCTGAGTACCTATGCTGGCCCTGTTCCAGATGCTGGTGAACCAAGTAGAAAACAAGGTCATTGTTTTCCTGGGTCTTACTTCCAGTGGGGAAGCAGGCAAGTAAACAAAGGTCAGCTACTGATGAGACACGCAGAGTTAAATTGGGATGAGAGATGGGGTGATCAGGGAAGGCCTCTCAGGGGAGGTGACCCACAAGCTGAGATCTGAATGATGAGAAGGGCCCAGCCAGGACCAGGAAGCAGAGGGCAGAGTCAGGACAAAGGCTCCAAGGAGGAAACAGGCTGGCCATGCTCAGGGACTGGAGAGAAGCTGACAGGGCTGCGGTGTCAGGGCCAGGGCCAGGCATGCTGGGCCTTGTAGGCCAGAGTAAGGAGTTAGGATTTAATTCTAGATGAGATGCTAGCTCCTAAAAGAATTTAATTAAGCAGGAGAGTGACATGATTTGATTTATATTTTAAAAAGACCACTCTAATGTGTAGAGAAATGATGCGGGGAGAGGGCAGGCAAGAAGCAGGGCGGCCAGGTCGGTGGCTTCTGCAGTAGCTCACACGAGAAAGGAGGTCGCCTGGACTAGGGTGGTGGGAGTGGAGATGGGGAGGGAGTAGACAGGGTCCGGATATGCTTCGGAGGTAAAGTAGACTGCACTTGCTTGCTGTCAGTTTGGATGTAGAGGCTAAGAGAAAAAGGAGACGCACAGATACCTTGTAGGTTTTTGACTTGAGCAGTTGAGTACTGAAGGAGAATTGGGGGGAAGCAGGTTTGAGAACTCTGGGAGGTGCCTTAAAATATCCAAATGGAGGTGTCAACCAAGAGTTGTAATTAGAAGTCGGAGTTCTGGAGAGAGGTCTGGATTGGAAGTATAAATTTGGGAGTCATTAGTTTGGAGAAAGTTTGTAGAGCCAGGAAGCTGGACTTTCATAGTGTGGTCCATGGACCGGCAGCATCAGCATCACCTGGGAGCTTGTTAGAAGTGCAGAATCTCAGGCCCATCCCCAGACCTGCTCAGTCAGAGTCTACGTTTCAATGAGATCTGCGTGCACGTTAGAGTCTGAGAAGTGCTATTGTAGGGACTGAGCAGACGAGGAGACTGATTGAGCCCTAGCACATACTAGCATTTAGAGGTGACCTGGAGGGGGGAGAACCAGCAAAAGAAACTGTGAGATAACAGTCAGTGAGTGGGGACCTGCCAGTCTGGCAAGATTCAAAGCTTTATCAACGAGGGTCTTTTGCTTCTGGTATTTCTCAACCTCCTCACTTTATAGATAAGAAAGTAAGGGCCCAAGAGGTAAGTCCTCTTATGATGGAAGGAGATTGTGACACTAGCAGCTCAGCTTCTGAGCTGGCCTCGGCTTGCAGGTTCTGAGCTAGCAGCCTCCCCACAGGAGCAGGGAATGCTGCACTGGAGCTCTGGTGAACACCACTGACACACATAGTACTGAGTCCCTGACCTGGGTATGTTCCACTTCTCTGTGCAGTGAAACCAACATTTTCTGTCCCACCCACCACCCTAGGTTGTCCACCCTGGACCCCATCATCACAGCTGGAATCCTGAGCACCGTCCCTGACCCCTTCCCCCACTTCCTACATCCAGTCTTCCTCCTGGTCCCATCAATATCGTTCCCTAAATATTTTTGGGATCCATCCCATCCTCTCCATTCTCCCTGTTTACCGCATTTTTTGTCCTTTGCCACAGGCTACTAATTCCCTTCAGTCTTTTTTTTTTTTTTAATTATTTAGTTTTGGCCGCGTTGGGTCTTTGTTGCTGCGCGCGGGCTTTCTCTAGTTGCGGTGAACGCGGGCTACTCTTCGTTGCGGTACGCGGGCTTCTCATTGCGGTGGCTTCTCTTGTTGCAGAGCAGGGGCTCTAGGTGCGCAGGCTTCAGTAGTTGTGCACGCAGGCTCAGTAGTTGTGGCGCATGGGCTTAGTTGCTCCACGGCATGTGGAATCTTCCTGGACCAGGGATTGAACCCATGTCCCCTGCATTGGCAGGTGGATTCTTAACCGCTGCGCCACCAGGGAAGTCCCCCCTTCAGTCTTTTGTGTCCGCAGCATACTCCATTATAATCACAAATCTGACCCAGCATTTATCCTGGAGTGGCTCCTCTCTGCCCACAGAGAGAGCCCAGACATCCTAGTCTGACAGCCAGCGTCCTGTGTGATCTGGTCCCCGCTGAGCCCCAGCATCAGCTCTCATAACTTATCCCCATACTGCTCACAAGACCTGAACATGTTCCTGCCTCCACTGGATTGTGCATGGCTACCTTCTACTCATCCTTTAGGAAAATTCAAATGACACCTCCAGGAAGCCAACAAGGACATCCCAGACAGGGTTTGGCAGTCCTCCTTTGGAATCCCCAGGCGCTCTCACTCCATCTCTTTGTATATCACACAGCTTTGGAATTAGCTGATGATGTGTTTTCTCCCTACCCAGTCTGTGAACTCGAAGGTATGGGCTGTGTTTTGTTCATTTCTGTATCCCAAGCACCTAGCACCAGGCCTGGCACACGGTATATTGGTCCTCAGCTAGTGTTTGTTGAATGGGTGAGCAAGAGAGAATGCAGGAACAGTGGACTTGGTAGTGCTGGAGGAAGTATAGAAACTTCACCCACAGAGTTGCAGGAGCCTGGAAAGGCATCTAGGGAGGAGGAAAGGAAGCTGATGCTCTGAGACACCAAGCAGTGTCTTGCCCCAGGCACCAGAGGGAAGATTCAAGAACTAGGAAATGGTGATGGGTAGAGTGGGAGTCCACAACTGCTTTCTCAGCAGCTAAACCCCAAAACTCAAATATTACTTCCCTTCTCTGAGCCTCAGTTTTCTCACTTGCTAAATGAGGATCATAATCTGTGCTCATCTCATAGCATAACCTGAAGATCAAATGAGCAAGTGAGTCTGAACATGTTTTGGAAGGTAAAAAGTGTGGCTTGTACAGTCAAGCTTGTTCTAACTTTTATAAGGTCGGGATGGCCCCCCAGGAACTCAGTGGACTCCAGAAACACAGTTCCAAGCCACCAACATCTCAGCCAGGAAATTTCCTGAGTGCTGACTCTTTGGGCAAAACCCACTAATAGAAATTACCCGGCTTGGGGAAAAAATTGTCAGTCCAGATGTCCCCAAGTTCCAGAGTCACTCTTCCCTTCAACACTTGAATAAGAATGCCTGAGCTTCCACCCTGTAGGATGCCCCTTCCCATGAAATATCCGTTCCAGTCTATTTTTTTTTAATACGTATATTTTTTAATTAATTTATTTTTGGCTGCGTTGGGTCTTCATTGCTGCGCGTGGGCTTTTTCTAGTTGTGGGGAGTGGGGGTGGCTCTTCATTGAGGTGCACAGGCTTCTCATTGAGGTGGCTCCTCTTGTTGCAGAGCATGGGTTCTAGGCGTGCAGGCTTCAGTAGTTGTGGCACACGGGCTCAGTAGTTGTGGCTCGCGGGCTTAGTTGCTCCACGGCATGTGGGTCTTCCCGGACCAGGGCTTGAACCCGTGTCCCTTGCATTGGCAGGCGGATTCTTAACCACTGTGCCACCAGGAAGTCCCCTTTCCAGTCTATTAAACAAATACTATGTGGAGATGCTGGATGCCAGGTGTTTTCCAGGCTTTATTTCATTCGATCCTCATGTGAAGGAGATATGCTTTTTTTTTTGGCTCACCGCGTGGCTTGCAGGATCTTAATTCCCCAACCAGGGATCGAACCCGTGCCCCCTTCAGTGGAAGAGCAGAGTCCTAACCACTGGATCACCAGGAATTCCCAGAGATATGATTAATTCCATTCCACACATGAGAAAGTTGAGTCTAAGAGGTTAAGTGATTTGCCCAAGGACACAGCTAAGTGGCAGAGCAGAACTCAAATCGAGGTTTGTGTGGTTCTGAAACTCACCCTTTTTTTTTTTTTTTAAGTTTATTTAATCTATTTATTTCGGCTGTGCTAGGTCTTAGTTGCAGAATGTGGGATCTTTAGTTGTGGCATGCAGACTCAGTTGCGGCATGCATGCAGGATATAGTTCCCTGACCAGGGATCAAACCTGGCCCCCCTGCATTGGGAGCACGGAGTCCTAACCACTGGACGGACTACCAGGGAAGTCCCTGAAACTCACTCTTAACAGGGTGATGTCCCACCTCTCTGCTTCCAAGATGCCCAAGATCTACTTACATGTTCCACAGACCTGTCTGGTTATCACTTTTCCCCTCAGCCAGCCATGTGGTCATAAAGGTTCCTATAATATTGGGGTCTGGTCTCAATTAGAAGATGTAGCTGTTAGAAAGTTACATTTACCAGCTGGCAAACAGCAGGAAACACCTTAGGGAATTTGAGGAGTTTCCTGTGGACAGTCTCAGAAGGTAGTGAGTTCCCCATCGCCTGGGCTGCACATGCAGAGAACTAATGGGACTTGTCAAGGTCTTAGAGAATATTCCTGTTCCCAGTTGGGGACTCTTTAGATGATTTTACACACCCCATCTGAGTCAGAGACGCCAATTCTCAGTTGTTGGCACAGGCATTGAAGCCCCTAGTTGTTTCCTGTTTTCACCCACTTACATTTTGTGTTTTTCATGATTATTTCTGAGACAGGCAGCCTCAGAGAGAAATCTGGTTTCCCTCAAATGTTATGCATCCAAACATTTGGTACTTTGGTTAACACATGGATTTAATCCTTGATTTGGCCATTAATTTAATGGCTATGATAGTAGGCATGATTGAGTTCCCACTTTTTACGGGGCACAATATATACATCACCCCTAATACTCAAAGCAATCTCATGAGGTAGGTATGATCATTTCCATCTTATAACAAGGAAACTGAAGCTAAGAGAGGAAGCTGGCCCACGGGTCTCCAGCAACAAACGAGGTGGCTGAGCCAGGTTTTGAGCCCAGGTCTAATTTGGCCCCAAAGCTCATACTAAGCCACCTTGCTGCATGGGCTAAATTTCACCTTAAAGTGACTCATAAAACCTCACAGTTAGAAGGGTTCTAAAGGCCTAGACCCAGTCTCTGCCCATGACAGGAATCTCCCATAGATGGTTATCCGGTTTCTTCTCAAATACCGCCAACCACTACAGAGACCCCACCACATCACAAGGCAGTCCCCTGTATGGCTGGAAAGTTCCTCTGCTTTAAACTGAGG
>NW_020175402.1:4607848-4639669 GCF_003031525.2 Neophocaena asiaeorientalis asiaeorientalis
TGACCACTAACTCCAAGGACTCGAGGGAGAAATGACTCAGCAGTAGCAGGAGGGAAATCTGAATGACACTCCCACCTCCACCCCCAGTGAAGGCAGCTGTAGCCACAGGCAAATGTTTGCCTTTAAGGCTGTGCTGTCAAAAGAGAAAGACGTGGAGGTGAGCAGGCAGGCTTTGTGGGCCATCCCCGTCCCTCGGGCTGTGAAGTGGACCCCACCTACCCGCTCCTGCCCAGCTCTCTGTGGAAAAGCAGGAGTGGTGGTGGGAACAGCGCTGGACCTGCAGTCAGACGGACCTGAAATCACACCCCAGCCCCAGCACTGACCTGCTGTGTGACCTTGGGAGAGTCATTTCACTGCCCTGAGGTTTCCCCAACTGTCAAATGGGGTTGCTGTGAGCATTAAAGGAGAGGGTATGTCTACAGAGCCATTTGGTTATAAGCAAATGGCAACCAGGACATAGAAAGAAGTCTAGAGCTGTGGTTAGGCACGGACTCTGGGGTCAGGGCTGTCCTGGTTTTGCTGTTTAACTTTTTTCTTGAAGTATAAGCATTTCTGGGTTAGAATCCAATTTGGACCCCTTGTCTGTGTGACCTTGGGCAAGTCACTTAAACTTTCTGCCTCAATTTCCCTATCTTAAAAATGGAGATTAACTGAAGAGCCTAGGGCCAGGACGGGAATAAAGACGCAGATGTAGAGAATGGACTTGAGAACACGGGGAGGGGGGAAGGATAAGCTGAGATGAAGTGAGAGAGTGGCACGGACATATGTACACTACCAAATGTAAAACCAATAGCTAGTGGGAAGCAGCCGCATAGCACAGGGAGATCAGCTCGGTGCTTTGTGACCACCTGGGGGGACACACCATTGTAAAGTAACTATACTCCATTAAAGATGTTAAAAAACTAAATAAAATGGGGATTAATAGTAGTATCTACTCTGGTGAAGGTAAACTAGGCACTGTATCAGAAGCACACGGCACAGGGCCTGACACATAGGAAATGCTTAACACACATTGGCTACTACCCACTCCCTCCTCCCCAAGCACAGACTCCACCCTCTCAGTTTCTCTCTTTCTCTCTCTAGAGCAGAGATACCTGTCAACTCATCTAAGCATCTTTGTCCCATGAGGAGAAGGAGCCCTCTCGTAAGGACCATCTCTCTCTTTTCCTCTCCTACCTCAGAGCCTCTCTCTGAGTTATAACTCATGTTTATGACTCAGTCTGAAACTTCTTTTTATAAGTAATTTCCTCTGTTTCTCTTCCCTTCTTCCGCTCCATAACCACTCCCCGGGCTGTGGGCTGAATTGAGAAATAAAGTGGCAGATGACACATGTTTGAGCTGGGCCTGGGGCCTGCACCTGGGATGGGCCTGGAGTCACTCACCCATTGCAGAATCTTCTTACCAGAGGACTGGATTGGGGCAGTCATTCCTGCTGTTACTACAGAGCTTTATAGTTCCCAGACCCTTGGCATGAGCTTCAGAGAGCATCTGAATGGTCTAAATTCTCACCTGGAGGAATGAGCAGAGGGTTAGAATCAGAAGGCATGAGAATGAAGTCAAATCTCAACATCAGCCATGACTAGCTGTGTGATCTTGGGCAAGTTACTTGGCCTCTCTGAATTTCATTTTCCTTATCTGTAAACCATCCTCAGAGGGTTATAAGAGTAGAGGCTCTGGCAGAGATTAAGTGCAGAACAAATTGTAGCTGTGTTGCAAAAGTGCTTGATAGAACCTTCAGAGCTGAAGGTTCCAGAACCAAGGATCTTAACTCAAGGTCCATGGGCTTCCCAGGAATGTGGAAATGATATGTAAAATGGTATACACATGTGTAGTTTTCTGCAGGGAGAGGGTTCAGTGTTTTCATCAGATTCTCAGAAGGGTTTGTGATCCCCTAAAATGTTAAGAAGCATTGTGTCCAGGGGAGCAGATAATTAGACTTTTACTTTACAAGCATGTAGAACAGCCTTCCTGTCCCAGCACTGCACAGTAGTTCATTCAGTAGACATGTATGTTCTAGGCACTGAAGATGCAAAGATGAATATTACTTGCCTTTCTGCAGCATTAGGCTTCAGAGCGGATAAGTGATTTAGCCAAGTTCACAGACTTCTGAGATTAGAAGGAAGCCTACTGCTGGGATTGGAACCCCAAATCTCTGGCTGCAAAGCTGCCACTTTTGTCTCAGTAGAGGGGTCCTCCAGGTCTGTGGCTTGCCCAAGTTCCCTCTGGCTAACCAAGACCAGCAGGATCAGCATTCCATAAGAAAGGCCCTGGGGTCACAGTGAGGGAGCTGAGGTGCAGGCAAACCTCCTGGGGGTGCTGGTGAGCTGCCTGCAGGTGGCAAATCCTTGACTATGACCAGCCCTATTCTGAGCTGATTCATGGAGGGGGGTTCCCTTCCTAAACTCTAACACAGGCTGACAGACCATGAAGCAATTCCACGTGTATATTTATATCAATGTTGAGGTTTAAGTGTTTTTTTTGTTTGTTTGTTTTTTTGCGGTACGCGGGCCTCTCACTGCTGTGGCCTCTCCCGTTGTGGAGCTCCGGATGCGCAGGCTCAGCGGCCATGGCTCACAGGCCCAGCCGCATGTGGGATCTTCCCGGACTGGGGCACGAACCCATGTCCCCTGCATCAGCAGGCGGACTCTCAACCACTGCACCACCAGGGAAGCCCCCAGGTATATGTTTAATTATATAACTAAGCTGTTTTCCAAAGTACATTTTACACCCTGACTAGCAATGTATGAAAGTTCCAGTTGCTTCATACCCTTGCCAATCTTTGGTATTAGTCTTTTTAACTTTAATCATTCTAGTGGGTGTGAATTGGTTTCCCTTTGTGGTTTTAATTTACATTTCTCTAATGACTATTGATGCTGAATATCTTTTCATGTATTTACTGGTTATTCCTATATATCTTTTGTCTGTTCAAAACTTTTGCCCCATTTAAAAAATTGGGTTATTTATATTATAGATTGTAAATAATTCTTTGCATATTCTGGATACAAGATCTTTGATCATATATATATACTGTGGACATTTTCTTGCAATCTCTGACCTGCCATTTCATTTGAAGAAGTTTTTCGTTTTGATGAAATACAATTTATTTCTCAAATTTCAACTTAGTTTCCTTTTTTTTCCTATTTCATATCTTTACCTATCTAATGGTCACAAAGATTTTCTTTTAAGGGAAATCTGTAATTTGAATCCATGATTATACTTAACAACCACTGAGCCTTTGTCACCAAGCACTATGCTAAATCATCAGTGTTAGCTCCATGAGGTAAATTATTATCTCTACTTAAAAGATGAGGAAATCTGGGTGGTCCAGTGGTTAAGACTCTGCACTCCCAATGCAGGGGGCCCAGGTTCAATCCCTGGTCAGGGAACTAGATCTTGCGTACTGCAGCTAAGACCCGGCGTGCCAAATTAATAAATAAATATTAAAAAAAAAAAAGATGAGGAAAACTAAGCAGTGAGAAGTTACTTACTCAATAACTTACTCAAGGACACACAGCTAGTAAGAGATAGAGTTGGGATTAAATTCAGGTCTATCTAACTTGGCACTCCCTGCTCCTAACCTTTGCTGCTTTACTGCCTCTCTCTGTTTTTGTTTTTTAATTTTGTTTTCTTTTTGGCTGCCTTGGGTCTTCGTTGCTGCACACGGGTTTTCTCTAGTTGCGGTGAGCCGGGGCCACCCTTGCTTGCAGTGCACCAGCTTCTTATTGCAGTGGCTTCTCCCGTTGTGGAGCATGGGCTCTAGGTGTGTGGGCTTCAGTAGTTGCAGCACTTGGGCTCAGCAGTTGTGGTGCACGGGCCCAGCCGCTCACGGCATGTGGGATCCTCCTGGACCAGGGCTCCAACCCCTGTCCCCTGCATTGGCAGGCGGATTCTTAAGCACTGCGCCACCAGGGAAGTCCCATGCCTCTATAATTTTAAACCCAAATGATGGTTGATCTGGGAATTTTAAAGGTCTAGGAAGTTTTTATTGTGATTGCATTGGATCTATAGCTTAATTTGAGGAGTATTAACACTTTAACAATTTTGAGTCTTCCAATTCAAGAACGTAGTATATCTCCACCTTTTTAGGTTTTCTTTAATTTCCCTCAGCAATGTTTTGTAGACTTCAGTGTCCAGGTCTTCCATATCTTTTGCTGACTTTATCCTTAAGAATTTAATATTTTAAAAAATAATATTGTTTCTTGCTTATTGCATTGGCTAGAATCTCTAGCACAATATTAAATTTAAAAACATCCTTGCCTTGTTCTCAATCTTAGGAGGAAAGCACTCAGTCCTTTACCATTAAGTATGATGTTATCTGTGGGGTTTTCCTAGATGTCCTTTATCAGGATGAAGAAGTTCCCTTCTCTTCCTAGTTTGCTGAGAGTTTTTATCATAAATGGATGTTACATTTCTGTCAAATGCTTTTCTGTACTTATTGAGATGATCATGTTTTGTTTGTTTGTTTGTTTTCATTGTTGTTGTTTTCGTCTGTTAAGGTGGTGAGTTACATAGACTGATTTCAGATGTTAAACCAGCATTGCATTCCTGATATAGACGGCTATTCAGATTATCTATTTCTTCCTGAATGAACTTTGGTAGTTTGTGTCTTTCAAGGAATTTGTCCATTTCATCTAACTTGTTGACATCTAATTTACTGGTGTAAAGTTATTCAGAATATTCCCTTATTATCTTTTAATGTCTGTGGTGTCTATAATAATGTTTCCTCTCTCATTCCAGATATCAGTAATTGTGTCTTTTCTCTTTTTTATCCTGATCTGTCTGGTTAGGGTTTATCAATTCTATTGATACTCTCAAAGAATTAGCTTTCAGCTTAATCAGTTTTTTGTATTGTTTTTCTGTCATCTATTTCATTGATTTCTACTCTTAAAATCTGCAAGGTTTATCCTGGTTCCTCCAATGGAAGCTGACTAAAATACCAACTCTGTCATGCCTCTTTCTCATGAGTTGCTAGTAGAAGTGCCTGATCTTTCTGGAGGGCAATGTGGCAATAACAAAAGGTTTAAAAGGTGTGTAAAATACACATACTTCTTGCTTCCGAAATACTACTTTGAGGAGCTTATACAGTAGCATGCTGGAAAATGTTTAACAACTCATAGGGGCAGGGAGAGGGGTCCCCAATTTGTAGCCTTTACTGATTTTGTGATGTAAACACTCCCACAATAGCCAGTTTCAAGCACTAACACAAACATGCAGTTGGGAAGAGATGGGCACAATCGGCTCTCATGAGCTGGGACAAGTGGGCTCCGGGACACCACTGAATTTATGGCAAAGAGAGAATTGAGAATGAATATAAAAATTATGCACAAATGTACTCTCAGTGTTGTTTTATTGGTGGGAAATTGGTGAAACTTAAGTATACACCAATGAGATAACAAGTGCATATATGGTACAGCTATATGGTGATATATGACATGAATAAAATCTTGTTTGGGAAAATTGTTAAGAACATGGGGAAATATTCATGACGTAATGTGTTTAAAAAAGCAAGTGTAAGTACAGTATAAGATAGATTTATTTTCTTAATGTTATATGAATAGAAAAAAAAAGATAGACAACAAAATATTAACAATGATTCTTCTTTGTGCTTTTTAAATACTTGACAAACTTCCTAAAATGAATCTATGATTTCAGAAAAGAAAAGTCACAAGCTCATACATTGAAAAAGTATGTGCATGGACTTCACTGGCAGTCCAGTGGTTAAGACTTCACCTTCCAATGCAGGAGGTGCGGGTTCAATCCCTGGTTGGGGAGCTAGGATCCCACATGCCTCGTGGCCAAAAAACAAAAACATGAAACAGAAGCAATATTGCAACAAATTCAATAAAGACTTTAAAAAAATGGTCCACATCAAAATAAATAAATAAACACATAAATAAAAACAATCCACCTGTCAATGCAAGGGACAAGGGTTCGAGCCCTGGTCTGGGAAGATCCCACATGCCACGGAGCAACTAAGCCCATGCGCCACAACTACTGAGCCTGCACTCTAGAGCCCGTGAGCCATAACTACTGAGCCCACATGCCACAACTGCTGAAGCTGGCATGCCTAGAGCCCATGCTCCACAACAAAAGAAGGAAGCCACCACAATGAGAAGCCTGTGCACCTCAACGAAGAGTAGCCCCCGCTCGCTGCAACTAGAGAAAGCCCACGCACAACAACAAAGACCCAACACAGACAAAATTAAATAAATAAATTATTTAATTAATTTTTAAAAAAATGTGCATGCATGTGTGCTTTCAGAACCCAGTCCTTTCCTAAGCACATGTGCTGAGAATCAAACAGGTGGGGAGATTCAGAAGTAGCTGGCTGAACATCATTCTCAATGGTGAAAAACTGAAACCATTTAAGATCAGGAACAAGACAAGGTTGCCCACCGTCACCACTATTATTCAACAGAGTTTTGGAAGTTTTAGCTACAGTAATCAGAGAAGAAAAAGAAATAAAAGGAATCCAAATTGGAAAAGAAGAAGTAAAACTGTCATTGTCTGCAGATGACATGATACTATACATAGAGTATCCTAAAGATGCTACCAGAAAACTACTAGAGCTAATCAATAAATTTGGCAGGGCAGCAGGATACAAAATTAATGCACAGAAATCTCTTGCATTCCTATACACTAAAGATGAAAAATCTGAAAGAGAAATTAAGGAAACACTCCCATTTACCATTGCAACAAAAAGAAGAAAATACCTAGGAATAAACCTACCTAAGGAGACATGGAATATTACTCAGCCATAAAAAGAAACAAAACTGAGTTATTTGTAGTGAGATGGATGGACCTAGAGTTGGTAATACAGAGCAAAGTAAGTCAGAAAGAAAAAAACAAATACCGTATGCTAACACATATGTGTGGAATCTAACAAAAAATGTTCTTATGAACCTAGGGGCAGGACAGGAATAAAGACGCAGATGTAGAGAATGGACTTGACACGGGGAGGGAGAAGGGTAAGCTGGGACAAAGCGAGAGAGTAACATTGACATATATACACTACCAAATGTAAAATAGATAGCTACTGGGAAGCAGCTGCGTAGCACAGGGAGATCAGCTCAGTGCTTTGTGACCACCTAGAGGGGTGGGATAAGGAGGGTGGGAGGGAGACACAAGAGGGAGGGGATATGGGGATATATATATGCATAATATAGCTGGTTCGCTTTGTTATACAGCAGAAACTAACACAACATTGTAAAGCAATTATATGCCAATAAAGATGTTAAAAAAAAAAAAAAGTAGCTGCTGTACCCTTGACCATAGCCCTATAGAGCCACCTTTCTGCCATCTGAATATCAAAGGAGAGTCTTAACTAATCCCCAGAGCCTTGCAGGGACACTATGGCAAAAAGAAAATGATTTACTGATTCCCGACACAGAAAGCAAGGAAGCCTAAGTAGGGACAGGCAAGTGTTTTGATTGCCTAAAAGGCAAGATGTTTTAGAAAGATGAAATTTATTACACTATACATTGCAGTGATGTTGGCATCTGCTCATTTGTCAGTCAACAAACATTTCCTGGACTTCCCTGGTGGTGCAGTAGTTAAGAATCTGCCTGCCAATGCAGGCGACATGGGTTCGATCCCTATTCTGGGAAGATCCCACATGCCACGGAGCAACTAAGCCCGTGAGCCACAACTACTGAGCCTGTGCTCCACAACTACTGAAGCCTGCATGCCTAGAGCCTGTGCTCTGCAAGAAGAGAAGCCACCGCAATGAGAAGCCCGCGCACCGCAATGAAGAGTAGCCCCTGCTCACCACAACTAGAGAAAATCCCGTGCGCAGCAACGAAGACCCAACGCAGCCAAATAAATAAATAAATAATAAAATATTTTTTAAAAAAACACAACATTTCCTGGGCACCCACGCAGCATCTAATTTTTTGGAGGAAAAAAAAATGATGATTTTGATTTGGTGTTTGTTAAAAGGCAATCACTGTTGCTTCCTCACATTTACCACACACTCAGCACTTAACCAGGGGTTTTAAATGCTTTAGCTCATTTAGTTATCAAAAACTACATCAAAGAGATATTATTATTTCACACATGAAAAACATGGAATGTCAGAGAACTTAAATCGAATGAAATGTTGAAGAACTTAAATCCCTTAATCAATAGTTCATGTTTATTGAGTGCCACCCACTGTACTAAGTGCTTTGTAAGTATTATTGCCTTTATTCACTTACTTATGGAGAGAATGCTTTGATTATACTCATTTTACTTATAAGTATGAGGTTAAATTATTATTATTATTAGCCATGTGGCATATGGGATCTTAGTTCCCAGACCAGGGATTGAACCCACACTCCCTGCATTGGAAGCACGGAGTCTTAACCGCTGGACTGCCAAGGAAGTCCCAAGGTTAAATTATTTTTGAGGTTAAATTACCTACCCAAGGTCATCCTGTTAGAAAGTGGTAAAGCTGGTACCAGTACTGGACTTGGCATTAATAGACCTTGTTCAGATTTTGTTTTTACAATGTGATTTTAGGCAAGCCACTGAACGGCTTGATTTAGTTTTTTGCTTAAGTTTTTTAATGAGGATTGTTTTAAAGTTGCAAAAGAATTTTGTATACCTTTAAGGCACTTTACACATGTATTATTATTTAATCAAAAAACATTATTGATCACCAGTTATGTGCACAGCCTATACCGGGAGGCATTGGGAGGATACATAAATGAATAATCTGTTGCTCTTTAGTGGTTTATAGAAAGGTGATCAGATATAAATGTAAATAAGGAACACAAGTCTAAGGAGTCCCATTCTCACAACTAGACTGGGCTCTGGTATCAGACGGATCCAGGTTTGAAAACTTGGTTCCACCACCCACTAGCTGTATGGCTTTGGGCAAAATAGCCAGCCTTTCTGAACCTCGGTTTTTTTCTCTCTCATCTTCCGTATAATATACCTACTTTACACAAGAGTTTTGGAGGACTAAGTTGACTAAGTAAAGTGCCCAGCACTATGTCCGGCACAAAGCAGACATTTAATCAGTGGTAGTTATTTTATTTATTAAGTGCTGCGGGCAAGGTCCCTTTTGCCTGTGTCACTTCTGACTCTCTGTTTCCTCTTCTTCCTGGGCACACAGCTAGACTACATTTACCATGTTCTGTGACAGAGTTCTAGACAATGGGATATGAGCGGACATTATCTGTCCACAAAATCCTCCCAAGAAGACTTCTCCATTTCTTTCTCCTTCCTGTGGTTTGACAAACATAGCCACTTTGGGCTTCATGTGGTGAAGATGGCAGAGCCATAAGATGGAAAGAGCCTGGGTTAATGAATCACTGCTTGGAGGAAGGTCACATATCAATCAGGGACACCTGTTCTGGACTTTACATTAGCCAGAAATAAACTTGTTTTGTGGCTTTGTTTCTTACAGCAGCAAGTACTACCCTAAGAGATCAATGAAGGGTATATTCTCATCTTTGGCAATCCACAGCCTCCTAGCTTTCCAGGATCTGTCTTTGTGGACCTGAGAAGCCCACACAGAGAGCCCAGCTAGGGTAGTATCACTCACTCCAGACCCCCTCATACTCTGCAACCCCACTAAGTAGACATAGTTATCAAATAATGGAAGAGCTGATGACTGAACTCTGTCTTCAGTGTGTTGGATAGTTTCCCTGACCTAGGACTGCAGGAGACATATGGTCTCAAACTAAAAAATTAAGTCTCTAATGATAACGCTCTGGGGTGGCAGGTTTCCAGAGGAAAAAACTCTGAACGGGATAGCAGGGTGCCTCCCAAACCATATTCCCATGAAGTCTACCTACTACCCTGTAATTAAACTCTCTTGCTCACAAACATCACTATGCTGTCTTTCCAGGTTTCCATCAAGTTTCACCTCCTCCAGAAAGACTTTCTTGATCATCTGAGCCCAATTGCTTTCTCTTGTCTCCTTTTATTTTTGTTGCTTGCAACACTCATTTGACTATTGCTTTTCCATCTTTCTTCTTACTCTTTCTTTACTCTTTTCTTAACTCTATGAGCTACTCTTCTTAACTCTTTGAGGCAGAGAAAAATAATAGAATGAGGTAGGAGAAAAAGTGTCTCATGAAGAAATCATAAAAACACTGAAGCAAAATTATTGTCCCAATTCTGTTATTTACCAGCTGTGTGACCTTGGGCAAGTCACTTCCCTCTCTGGATTTCAGGTTTCCCATCTGTAATATGAGGGACTAAGACCCAACCAATGGTTCTGTTTGTTTGAAAACCACTAAAGCCCCCTTTGTGTTATTTTTTCCTTCACTAATCCTGTGTCTATAATCAAACCATATTTGTTGATGGGAGCAGTGGGAAGAGACTGAGATTTGAAGTCAGTTAGATCTAGACTGGGATCTCAACTCCACAGTTCATCAGCTGTGTGACCTTAGGTAAATCACTTTCCCTTTCTGAGCCTGAGTGATGCTCTTTCTCCCTCACCTTCTATTTCTTCTTCCCCTACCTCCTCCTACTCCTTTTGTCTCTTTCTTATCTTCCTTTTTCTTTTTTTTAAAGACTTTTTTTTTGATGTGGACCATTTTTAAAGTCTTTATTGAATTTTGTTACAATATTGCTTCTGTTTTATGTTTTGGTCTCTTGGCCACGAGGCATGTGGGATCCTAGCTCCCCCACCAGGGATCAAACCCTCACCCCCTGCATTGGAAGGCAAAGTCTTAACCACTGGACTGCCAGGGAAGTCTCCCTTCTCTTTATTTTTAAAATGAGGGACTTCCCTAGTGGTCCGGTGGTAAAGAATCCTCCTTCCAATGCAGGGGACATGGGTTCGATTCCTGGTCGGGGAACTAAGATCCCACAGGCAGCGGGGCAAATAAACCCGTGTGCCACAACTACTGAGCTTGCATGCCTCAACGAGAGAGCCTGCACAACGTAAACTACAGAGCCCATGTGTTCTGGAGCCTGCGCGCGACAACTAAGGAGAGAATACCCACAGCCACAACTAGAGAGAAGCCTGAGCGCTGCAACAAAGAGACCACACGCCGCAGCGAACGATCCCACATGCCTCAACACCTGACGCAGACAAAAAAAAAAAAAAAAAAAAAAAAAAAAATCAAATGTCCTGTTATAATTTTCATTCAATAAAATACACCTACTTAAAGTATACAGTTGGATGAGTTTAGACAAATATATATACTCATATATATGAGTATATATACCTCCCCAATCCAGATACAGAACATTTACAATAGCCCCACAAATTCTCTCCTGCCCTTTTGCTGTCAATCTCTCCACCCCCAGAAAATTGCTGACATGCTTTCTATTACTAAAGTTTTGCCTGTCCTAAAATTTCATGTAAAAGAGGGTAATATAGTATGTACTCTTTTTTGTATAGCTTCCTTCATCAGCATGATGTTTTTGAGATTCATCCGTATTACATATTCAATAGTTTGTTCCTTTTTATTGCCAAGTAGTATTCCATTGTATTATTATACCACAATTCATTTATTCATTTACCTGTTATAGACATTTGGGTTATTTGCAGTTTGGGGCTATTATGAATAGAGCTGCTATAAACATTCATATACAAGACTTTTTGTAGACATATGTTTTTATTTATCTTGAATGAGTATCTAGAATTAGAATTGCTGGGTCATAAGTTAAGTGTATGTTTAATTTTATAAGAAACTATCAAACTGTTTTCCAAAATGTTTGTATGTACCACTTTATAATCCCACCGGCAGCAATATAAGGGTTCTGGTTGCTCAGCAACATCTCCAGCACTTGGTTTTATGTCTATTTAAATTACAGCTTTTCTGGTGGATGCATACAGATATCTCATTGTGGTTTTAATTTGCATTTCCCCTGATGCCTAATGATGCTGAGCATTTCCTCATGTGCTTGTTGGTTGTTCATATATCTTCCTTGGAAAAGAGTCTGAACGAATCTTTTGGCTCTTTTTCATTGAGTTTTCTTATTATTGAGTTGATAGATTTTTTTACAAATTTATTTATTTTTGGCTGCATTGGGTCTTTGTTGCTGAGCGCAGGCTTTCTCTAGTTGCAGGGAGTGGGGGCTACTCTTCGTTGAGGTGTGCAGGCTTCTCATTGCTGTGGCTTCTCTTGTTGCGGAGCACAGGCTCTAGGCACACGGGCTTCAGTAGTTGTGGCACATGGGCTCAGTAGTTGTGGCTCGCGGGCTCTAGAGAGCCGGCTCAGTAGTTGTGGCACACGGGCTTAGCTGCTCCGCGGCATGTGGGATCTTCCCAGAGCAGGGCTCGAACCCGTGTCCCCTGCACTGGCAGGCAGATTCTTAACCACTGCTACCAGGGAAGTCCGAGTTGATAGATTTTTTTTTTTACATATTCTGGATACAGCTCCCTTGTAAGAAATATATATTAAAAATAAAAATATTTCTCCCTATTCTGCAACTTGCTGTTTTAATTTTTTAAGGGTGTCTTTAGAAGGGCAGAAGATTTTAATATTGATTAAGCCCAATGTGTCAAGTTTTTCTCTTATGGTTAATTTTCTTTTTTAGTTCTAAGAAAGCTTTTTCTATCCCAAGGTCTCTAAGATTTTCTTCTATTTTCTTGCAAAGTTTTAGCTTTTAGCTTTTAATGATCTACGATCCATTTCAAACGAATTTTTTCTGTATGGTATGAGACAAGAGTTGATATTTCTTTTTTATTTATGGATATCCAGTTGTTTCTGCACCATGTTTTGAAAAACTATCCTTTTTTGGCACTTTTGTTGGTAATCAATTGACCATATACGTGTGGCTCTGTCCCTTAACTCCCTATTCTATTGATCTATATGTCTTAATACAATACTATACTGTTTTTTTTTTTACCATACTGTTTTGATTGCCATAGCTTTATAGTATTTACAGTAGGTCTAAATATTGGGTAGTTTAAAGTCCTCCTGTCTTGAATATTTTTTTATTTTCTCTTCCTTGATTTGGTGCAGTTTCACTATGATGTAACTCTTCTTTTTTAAATGTTGACTCAAGAACAGAATTACTGGGACATAGGCTAAAGCCAAAATTCATTTGACTATGTACTGGCAAAATGCTCCGCAGAATGGCTGCACTAATCTACATTCCCACTAGAGTCCTTATATCCCCCCTTTTCGGCTAACACTTAGCACTCCCCAGCTTTCTATGTTTTACCAGTCTAATGTTACAACCTGATATCTCCATGTTGTTTTTTAAAACAACTCTATTGAGATGAAGCTGACATACTATAGATTGCACAGTGTACAATTTGATGTTTTGACATTTGTAAACACCTGTGAAACCATCTTCACAAATAGGTGATGAATTTATCCTTCACCCCCCAAACTTCTTTGTGCCCCTTTGAGTCTGAGCTTTTTCATCTGCAAAATGCAGCTCTGTTGTGAGGATGTATGATGTGAAATATAGTAGGCACTGGGGAAATAGAGCTTGTACTACTGCAACCATACAGGTGGGCAATTAGGTGAACAGATAGGCCCTGGAGCCATACTGTCTGGGTTCAAACCCATCTCTGCTATTTGCTTCCTTGGACAAGTTATTCAATGTCTCTATGAATCAACTTTTCCATCTGTAAAATGGGAATGATTTTACATCAAAGGATTGTTATGAGGATTGAGTTAATATGTGTGAAATTTTTTTTTTCTCTGTCATAAGTAAATGAACAATTTTAGCTAGACTTTTTGAAATTTTGAAAATATTCATTAGACCTTCTCTGACATGTAGGGGTTTGGGACTCTAGCTTGGTAACCTCTGAACTAAAGTGGTTTCTCAGTGGTCTCTAACAACTGCAAATTTGATCCTATAAAGTCTATGATTTAAGTGGTAATAGTAATTCTAGGAGTTACCACAAGAGGGACTAGGAATTTACTCTTGTGGACTGTGAGAACAACTCAATAATATTTTTTATCTACCCACTTGGAAATAACAATACTGATATCTGAGCAACCAGCTCCTTCTTAGTACGTCACATCCAGGGCCATGTGACTGACTCGTTAGTGTCTTGTCCATCCTGAGTCTCTACACTGCAATGTACATATGACCAAAAGGACTTACAAACACCCTTGGAGAGTAACCTGTTTCATAAGTAGCAGTTTTAATAACAATAATAATAGTAACCAACATTTACTGAATGCACACTTTGTGTCAGACACTATTCTAAGTGTTTTTCATTAAACTATCCTGTAAGGTGGGTATTCTTATTATCTTATTTCCCCACTTTAAAGATGAAAAAATTGAGGTCCAAAGAGTTAGGAAACTTGCAAAGATCACAAGTTATTAGAATGATTTATAGTTAATCTAGGAGAATCCTGTAGGATTGGAAAAAAGGAGAGAGCCTATTTTGATGAAGGTCTTTTTGTCTCTTACCTGCTCTTGCCACTCATCTTACGTTACTAAAAATTACACAAACTGGGAAATGAGTCAACCAGATGTGTAGATAAAGCTCCAAAATAAAAGAGTTCCCACCAAATGATTTTACCTTAGTCAGCCTATCATGCAGTCTTCACAAAAAGAAAAACATTAAATTTAGAGTTTACAAGAGGCATCAAGACTTAGTGGAAAGGACATGTCTTTGGAGTAAAAGCAACTAGGTTCAACTTCTGACTCTTCCAATGGCTGTGTGACCTTGGATAAATTACCCAGCCTCTCTGAGCCTGTTTATTGAGGTATATAAAAAAATTAAATACATGTACTTCATTCACAGAGAGTTTGTGAAGTATAAATAATCTAGCTTTTGTAAGAGCACCTAACAGGTTTTAACATATAGTAGGAGCTAAGGACATGCTTAGTTGGATGCTTTGGGAACCTTAGAAGCAGACACTGAGACAATGATTCCTGGATAGGAGATTAATTAAGGAAGTCTTCCAAGAAGCCAGTAAGGGCACAGGGGAAGCAGGGCAAGGAAGGGGAAGAAGCCAAGCAAAAATGAGATTTCAGGCAGTCCCAGAGAGGGTAGCGTAATCCCTTAGGGAACTCAGTAGTATAAACTCTACTGCAGACAAGTAAACTGGGTTTGCAAATTCCCATATCCAGTTAGTCATTTGCTAGAGACTAGGGAAGAGAGAAGAATCAATGCTATTCTGGTAGCCAGAAGACCATCCTCCTCAGAAGAGGCACAGGTACTGGTTATTGGAAACAAAAGCAAACAGCAGCCAAGGGAGGTGGGGAGGAAGTGGCAAGAGATCTAAGACGATCTGGGATGAGCAAGAACAGTATCTGCCACAGGGTTTGGGTTTTTTTCTTCCCTTTAGAAAACCTGGGTTCAAATCCTTGCTTTGCCATTTACCAGGATCAAATGGAACATTATTATGAAAGCCTTCTGGAAATTAAAATGCTAGATGTGGGAGTTCCCTGGTGAACTAGTGGTTAGGATTCCAGGCTTTTACTGCCATGGCCCGGTTCAGTCCCTGGTCGGGGAACTGAAATCCTGCAAGCTGCATGGTGTGGCTGAAATAAATAAATAAACAAAATGTTAGATGAATTCTTTATTCAGCAAGTATTTATAGAACTTCTACTATAAACCAGAGACAGTACTAGGTGCTGGGATGTACACCTCGATAAAAGATTCGTAAACAAGGAGCTTTTAATCCAATAAGGGAGTCAGATAAGGAAATAATAGAAAATTACCTGACTATGTGATAAGTACGTCACTAAAGTGTGGTGGGGAAGGGAGCCACTGGTACAAAGGAGGGTGTGGCCAATTCTATGGAGCCGGGTGTCAGGAAAGGTCTCAAGAGGGGCTGATGCCTAAACAGAGTCCCAAAAGATGGCGAGGAGTTTGTCAGGCAGATAGTGAGAAAGGGCATCCCTGGCAAATCACAGAGGTGTGAAATAGCCTGGAGTTTGAGCTTAATCCCATAAGGCAGTGGGAGGTGTTGAAAGATTCTGAGCTGGGGAATGGCTTGATCAACCTTGTATTTTATTTTATTTTTTTTACTATTATTACTTTTTTTGCGGTACGCGGGCCTCTCACTGTTGTGGCCTCTCCCGTTGCTGAGCACAGGCTCCGGACGCGCAGGCTCAGCGGCCATGGCTCACGGGCCCAGCTGCTCCGCGGCATGTGGGATCTTCCGTGACCGGGGCACGAACGCACGAACCCACGTCTCCTGCACCGGCAGGCGGACTCTCAACCACTGCGCCACCAGGGAAGCCCAACCTTGTATTTTAGAATGCTCACTCTGGCTGGCAGTGGTGTAAGCGATGCCGCGGGGGAAGAGAGACCAGACAGAGAGGTCAGATGGGAGACAATTACAGTGGCCAAATCAAGAGCTCAAGGGACACACCCATAAGACTTGGATTATAGGGTGGAGAGTGGTGTCTTTTACCAAGATTATAAATTATTATTTTGCCAAGAGTGAGGGGAAATAAAAGTTTTTATAATTTCCCTATTAATCCCAGAGAAGAAACCAGGGATATGGGTAAGATTGGGGAGAACCTGTAAACAAAGTAAATTATTAATAATAAATCATATGACATATCATACTCTTCAAAGTTCTTTCACATCCATTATTGGGTTGATCCTCAAACAACTCTGGGAAAGGAGGGAAGCAACTGACAGATGAAAGGCTTGAGCCCCAGAGAGCTGAAGTGAGTTGGCCATGGTCACACAGGGTTTGTTTCTTCGATGTTTTAGTAAAATATGGAATTAGAACCCAGTCATCTTTTAGGGGAAATAAGTTTTTCCTCCATGCTGATTAAAGACAACTGGAAAAGACTAAAAAGTAGGAAAAAATGTTTAGTCCCTCATGGCCTCACGAAGAGCTACTGGTAATATTTTGGTGTGGTTTTTTTTCCCCCCAAATACTTATTTTTCATGCTTAGGTTTTAATCTGCCCTTTTAATCTGTTTTATTTTCATTTGGTATTATAATATAAACACTATATCATGTCACTAATTTTTAATATAAGTATTTATAATAGCTTCAGAATATTCCACCAAGTAGGTGGTTCTAACCATTTGCTAGTTGGTGGACGTTTGAGTTGCTTCTTTAAAATTTTTTTTCAATATAACATGATCATTGTGATAAACATCTTTACACACATGGCTTTTTCTGAATTTTGGATTCATCAATTAGAAGACGTTTCTAGGAGTGGCATGAATAAGTCAAGGAAAAGAACATTCTATGACTCGTAGAGAATGGACTTGAGGACACGGGGAGGGGGAAGGGTAAGCCGGGACGAAGTGAGAGAGTAGCACTGACATATATACCCTACCAAATGTAAAATAGATAGCTAGTGGGAAGCAGCCACATAGCACAGGGAGATCAGCTCGGTGCTTTGCGACCACCTAGAGGAGTGGGAGAGGGAGGGTGGGAGGGAGACGCAAGAGGGAGGGGATATGGGGATATATGTATACGTATAGCTGATTCACTTTGTTATACAGCAGAAACTAACACAACATTGTAAGCAATTATACTCTAATAAAGATGTTTTAAAAAAAAAAATTTTATGACTCGAAACAATAATGCCAATTGTTTTCAGAAAGGATTGTACCCCATTTCTTGGGCCCTCCATCAGCAGTTTTGCTCTCCCTCACAATAATAAAAACAGACAGTGATACCTTAAAAGAACGAAGATTTTAACTGTACTGAAACCCTTCATCAACTGAGGGACATTGTAGCTCGTTCAACCTGTTTCTCTGCTGTTGTTTCTCTTTTGAACAGCAGATGGCAGGATAATCCCACAACAGGTGGTCATGACAATTTAATTGCAAGAAGAAAATCGCTTTTTTTCCCACATGTATTTCTTTCCGGAGATAAACAGCACGCAGGGCATCTGCCTCTTTATTGAAAGTAAGATATGTAAGAAGGTGGCTTTTCAGCAAGGAATATCAGGTAGTCAACATAAGTTCTGAACCTTAGGTTATTACTACACTCTGTGAAAAAAACAAATTTCTCGGAAAGAAGCAAATGGAGGTTGAAAGCCGATTGTTAAAATACCACATATTCTAGATTTCCCCAGTTAATAATCATAAAAAGTTTATAGCCAGAAAGTCACAGAGGCCCTTCTGTTGTAATTGTTAGAGCTTAGAGTCAATGGGAACACACTTCTCACACAGGGGATTTTATAAAGCTAATCCCACTCCCTCCCCACAATCCTCTCCCCTAGCCCTTATTTCCCATCCCTTCACAAAATTGCCAGGGTAATTGACTCTTAGATGAGTTTGACTTTCTACCCTGATTTTGTAACACAAGTTCTTTTGGTGAGGTTCTTTGTTTGAAAATGCACAATAAAAATGGCTTTAGAATGACTTCAGAGGACTCTTTCTGGTGCCAACAACAGATTCCAAAGCAGCTATTATTTGAGGTGGGTGATAGGATCCCTTGAGACTGTTTTAGTATCAGTTTTCAAAGTGCTTAGGAACCTGAAATGTCCTGTATGGTATATTTGCAGGTGCATAATTGGCCAAGTGCTCCAGGGGTTATAAAGACTGCCTTCCTGTAGTTGGAATAGACAGATTCAGGCTCTTACTGAAATTGAAGGCTGCAATGTTGATAACAAATCTGATTCTAACTCTCCTGTGTCACTGCAGCCCAAAGGTGTCTTTGTCTCCCAGGAGAAAGAGGTTGGAGGTAAGTGAATGGCCCTTCACCAGAGCCATGTAGAAAACATTGCTAAGAAAAACTTTTGTCTTGAGAGAGTAGGTTTAGGGCTGTTTCCTGTGAAGCAAATTTGCTTTGTTTACAGCCAACCTGCCTGAATGCAAATACTGTGAAGTGACTGGAATTGTGGAGTAGCAAACTGCTTTAAAAGCAGGCTTCCAGTGGGAAACTTTAAGCATACAATGGCTTTTTTTGTGGCGGTTGTTAGACATAATTCTCCAACCTGGCTTTTTTATTGCACTAACCAAAATAAATCTGGATAGACTTAAAAGGCTGCCTTGATGTCAGAAGAAAATGGATATTGTCTCTCCTGAACACATTTGAATGATAGTACATAATCCTAGCTACATCCAGATAAGAATACACCTCCTCCCATAGAAAGCTTTTCTGGAACAGAATATCACCAAGAGTATTCACTTAGGGGCTTGATGGTTCCAGCCTGTCTTACTAAAACTTCTAAAGAAATAGTTTGCCCACTCTTTCACTCTTCCATTTGTAGTTAATACTTATGGGTATTTAGTGGTGTTCTGAACTCCTTTTATTTCTCAAGGCCCCTGGCATTTGCTGAGCCCTGTGCAGTAGGGGCTTTCATCATACCAAATACAGGGTGGTGTTTTGTGGAGAAGTGGCCAGGAGAGGGGAGAAGGGGGAAAACTGTGCTTTTTCCTAAGTCACTTGACTTAGGAAACCAGAGGGCTCTTTGTAAGATTAAATGTGTCTTTAAATATCACGATCTCCGGTTACGAAGGTATGGATGAAACGGCTTCCCTCAGACAAACCTGAGGTGGAGGATGTAGGTGTCACATTCAAATCAAAGAGGTGCCTCTCAACAGGAAAGATTTAATCAGCTCTCCTTCCCAGGATCAGCTGCCAGGTTTGAACATTTACTTGTCTGTGTTCCAGGCAGGAGACACTGCTAATTACGGGAGCAATTCCCATGGATACAGAGAAGAATTGTCTGAGCTGGGGAGTCAAAGCCCCGATCAAGAGGGGGCTGAGAGGAAAAATGCCCCCAACATTCTCAGGGAAATTCCAGAGTTGTCAAGGGACATGCCTTCTCTGCAGGAATGCCCCTATGTCTGGCATTTGACTTGACGATTTGGAAACAGCCTTTCCTTCACCTTCCTAACTCAGGTGTTAAGAATCCCTTTGTTTGAAAAATGGAGTTTAAAAAGTGGTTTCTTTTATTCAAACATTATCTGATAAAGTTATCTGGGAAAAACCTGGGCTTTCCAGAGGGATTCTCATGAATGACAGTACCTGACAAGAGGCCGACTTTGGCCAGCAGGGCAGCCAAAATGGCACAAGCATTAGGAGCCTGTTGCCTTATCCTTGGCAAAGACACCACTGGATCCTTTCTGCTGTATGTAAAGTAAGCTGTGGCAAACTTACCTTTCTTGTAGTACAAAACCTAGACTTACAAGTGAGCTCAATTTATATTCTGCCCCTCTTCTTTCTCTGTTATGCAGAGCACCTGCTCCCTGTCCCTCCCCCCACTCCTCCAGCTGTCTGTCTGTCTCATTTGTGTCAATTAAGAATTCAGTACTGCTTGATTTAATTGAATGACTTTCCCTGTATGGAATCCCAACCACAGATAGGGACCAACCATCACTCCCATTGCCTACAATAAAAACTCTAAAAAGCCAAAGGTATATAAGGGTATCTTAGAAGAGAGAAGGGGTCCTTACTAGCTTTGCCAATGAACCAGAGAAGGCAAGTGGGGCAAGACTGGGCTCCCTGGAGATACCCAGTTATGTCACTGGTAGCCTATGTCACTGGTAGTCAGCACTGCATAAACCAAGATTACTTGGGTCCACTCAATTTAGTCAAGGCTTTCAGAAGTGAATCTTAAGGCTTAGAAACCAAAGAACCAACTGGAAGAAATAAACCTCTACATCACTTCCTAGTTTACAAACTGCTTTCCCATCCTCAGGAGAATGACTTTGTCTTTCTGTTCATTCAGTCATTGAACAGATAGGCTCTGTTCTTTAGCCACCTACCTCTATTCATCGAGCCAGGCAGTGTTCTAGGAGCTGAAAACTGTGTTCTAAGAACAGAAAATAAAGTCCCTGTCCTCATGGAACTTGCATTCTGAAGGGTGGGAGGAGGCAAACAATAAACAAGTAAACATACAGTCTACCTCATGGTGATAAGGGTTATGGAGAATCAGACAGCAGAGTTAAGGGAGATGGGGATTATGGTTTGGACAGAGTTATTTATTTTATAAAGGGTAATCAGAAAGGACTCCCTGAACTAAGACCTAAAAGAATGGAGGAAGCTTTACAAATACGACAGGGAAGAGATTTCCTGGTGGAAGTTACAGCAAATGCAAAGGCCTTGAGACAAGAGTTTCCTTGTCGAAGGAGACTAGTGTAGCTGAATAGAGCGAGCCAGGGAGAGACTTAAAAGATAGGACAGGGGAGTGGGAGTGCAGGGAGCAGACTTTGTAAGGTCTTGGAAGTCATTATAGGCTTTTATTTGAGTGACATGGGAAGTCACTAGAGGAATGATTTATGTTTCACTATATTACATGTTTTAAAAGGTTTACTCTGGCTGATGTGTAGAAAAAAGAAGATAGGAGTGCAAGGGCAGAAGCAGGGAGAACAGTTAGGAGGCAATTGCAGGAATCTAGGCACAAAACAATGGTGGTTCAGGTCAGAATGGCAGCAGTGGAGGTGGCGACAAGTGGTTAGATTTTAGAGGTAAATGTACCAGGATTTGCTGATGGATATCAGCGTGGGGTTGGGGGGTTATAGGAGAAATAGAAATGAGTCAAGGATTCTGTGGATGTCTGGGCCTGAGCAACTATCAGATAATCTGGCGGAATGAGCAGGGGCCTCGAAGCAGAGGTGAGACTAAATTTCAAATCCATAGCTTTGGGCTTGTATAATCTTGGGCAAGTCACTGCATCTCTCTGAGCATCAGTTTCTTTCTTTTTTTTTTTTTTGCGGTACGCGGGCCTCTCACTGTTGTGGCCTCTCCTGTTGCGGGGCACAGGCTCCAGATGCACAGGCCCAGCGGCCATGGCTCACGGGCCCAGCCGCTCCACGGCATGTGGGATCTTCCCGGACCGGGGCACGAACCCGTGTCCCCTGCATTGGCAGGCGGACTCTCAACCACTGTGCCACCAGGGAAGCCCCCATCAGTTTCTTTATAAGTGAGAAAGTGATAATGATGTAATACCTCATTTACAGGTCTACAGTGAGAACTGAATGGGATATTAAAATGCTGAGACAAGTACCTGGCACAGAAATATTCAATAAATGTCAGTTTTATCTGGGAGCAAATAATGTCTCTTGAAATATCATGGATCTGGGGTCTTCTCAATTCTCTCTTCATTAACTTATTATCCTCCAAGGGCTCCACTATATTTAGAATAAAATTCAAACTCCTTCCCAAACCAGGAAGACCCATCATGGCCTGGCCTCAACTACCTGTCCAACCCACCAGCCACATTGACCTTCTGTCCGGCTGCTAAGAGAACTTAACAACTTTCCAGTTTCAGAACTATCACGCACTCCCTTCTCTCTGCCTGCAATGACCCTCACCAGAGTGGCTGGTGCCTTCTCATCCCGCAGGAAACTTTACTTCCTCAGAGTGACCTTTCCTGACCATCAATTTTAAAATAGGTTCCCACCATTATTCTTTCTTTCAGAGTTTGTTCTGGGAATTCTCTGGCAGTCCAGTGGTTAGGATTCAGTGCTTTCACTGCCAGGGCCCAGGTTCAATCCCTGGTTGGGGAACTAAGATACCATCAAGCTGTTTAGCAAGACCAAAAAATAGGCGGGTGGGGGGGGTTCTTTTCATTCAGAAAACTTAATTACAACACACCCCTTTATAATTCTGTTCACCTGTTGATTGTCTGTCTTTTCCACTAGACTGTAAGTTCCATGAAGGCAGGGACCACCAAGTGTATACACAATGTCTGGCAAAATCTTGGCTCCTAGTAAGCTCTCAAGAAATGTTTGCTGAAAAGCTGAGGGACATGTGAAACTCTTATTGGTATTCTGTTTCTGTTCTTCGAAAAAAAGTCTCATTTTTTTCTGCATTTTGCATAGTTCTATATTGCATTTCACTGCTGAGCGGAAAAACTCCCCTTTGTTGAATCAGAAAAGCCCTTGACTCTTCCTTGGTGTACACTGTGCTGGGCTTAACGTCTATGTACAGTACTAACAGTGGTTTGTTTTATTTTCTCTGCTCACTTCTCAAGGCTGTTCTTGTCTTTAGAGGCAGGTGACAAAAGAATAAACCTAAGTTTCAGATCATCTAAGAATCCTCACTCTTATCCTTCCAAAGTACTTGTATAGGCAAAGGGAGTGGGGAGGGAATCGCAAAAAAGGCGAAAACTGTCAGCAAAGGCAAACGTCATGTTGTGTGGAAGATAATTAGGAAACATGCATAGTTTTCAGTGGTTGGGCAGGAGTACCAAAGATCAGATTGGCTATATAAGGTCGAATGAGCTGGAACTATTCCCTCCTCATCTATTTTCTAAAAGAATTTGTGTAAGATTGGTGTTACTTCTCCCTTAAATGTTTGATAGAATTTGCCAGTGAAACCATCTGGGCCCAGAGCTTACTTTAGGGAAGATTTTTGATAACAAATTCAATTTCTTTAAGAGATACAGGGCAATGCACATTTTCTACTTCATCTTGTGTCAGTTTTAATAAGTTGTGTTAGATAACATCTTGAATGCTAGACTGAATCTTATTTTCTTGAAATGAACTATATTTTGGAGTCATTAAAGGTTTTTATGCAAAAGAGTGACAGTACTGAAGAATGTAAAATAAGGGTTTGGGAAAGAGGTCAAGGAAAGGGGAGAAACAGGGGTGGGAGAACCAGATAGTAGGCTTTTAC
The DNA here is from genome assembly GCF_003031525.2 of Neophocaena asiaeorientalis asiaeorientalis. Classification (NCBI taxonomy): domain Eukaryota; kingdom Metazoa; phylum Chordata; class Mammalia; order Artiodactyla; family Phocoenidae; genus Neophocaena; species Neophocaena asiaeorientalis. Next base: position 4,631,259 of record NW_020175402.1, read on the forward strand.
AGAAATATGAGACATAAGTGACAAGGGCCCTGACTAGAGTAGTTTTGGAAATGAGGGGAAAGAACCAAATTCCAGAAATATAACCACTTCTTTATCTATATCTTCTTTTGCCTGAACTAGGGTATTGATAAATTTTAGGACTTAATGGAACATTGTGCTCCTTCTCAGCATCTACTCTGCCCTAGGTGGAAAGCATTTCTTGTACCAGAGCCCAGTGGTAGAAAGGTATAATATTTCTGCTGTGATTTAGACTTCCAGCCTTTAAGACTTAGGCCTTAGGAACTGGTGCCAGCTATCTGCCCTTTTGGTTTTAAGTTTAACTTCACAGCTAGCTTTTCCAATATACTGTTGTTATTTCTCTCTTTTATATGACAGATGTGGTTTCACAGGGCATCTAGAGGTTGCTTAAATTCTGTAAGTAAATACTGTGCTGTAGCTGTTTTCCTAATTTTGGAACTGAAATGGTAGCTATGATAGAGGGAAGAAACATGGGATTTAGAATCAAAAGACCTGAGTTTTAACACTGGCTCAACCATTTATTAGCTGTGTGACCTAAGGCAAGGCACTTAATCTCTCTGAGCCTTAGCATCCTCATGTGTAAACTGAGCATAATACCTGTTTTGTCTATATCACAATTTGTTCTGAGAACCAAATGAGAAGAACTATTTTTCATTTTTTAAAAACAAATAATCCATTTAAAATCCAATGTCTAATGGTTTATGTGAATAATGTTTTTTAAATTAAAGTAATTAATTAACATGAATCTTTCAGCTGAAAATTACAAGAAACTATTTGTTGGTTTGTTTGGTTTCTGGGTGGACTCCCATGCCTCTAAGTGACTACAGTAGCACTGTTTGGCTTTCGGGAAACATTTTTTTTTTTTTTGCTTTTCAATACAAAATTTTCAACTAAGCCTTAAAAGACTTTATAGTTTTGGGGACTGAATAACTTTCAAGGGGAAGTTATTGTGCATTTAGCAAAGGCACTAGAGTTTGGTTGGAATTTGCAAGACTTAACTCTTAATCTATGATTTGAGAGGTATTAAACCAGTTATTGGGAATTTTCTTTTCCCAGATATCTACATGGCTTGCTTCCTCACCTCCTTTAGGTCTTTACTCCAATGACATCCTCTCAGAACGTCCTTGTCCATTGGATTTAAAATTTAACCCTTCCGGCCTTCCCTGGTGGCGCAGTGGTTGAGGGTCAGCCTGCCGATGCGGGGGACACGGGTTCATGCCCTGGTCCGGGAAGATCCCACGTGCCGCGGAGCGGCTGGGCCCGTGAGCCATGGCCGCTGAGCCTGCGCGTCCAGAGCCTGTGCTCCGCAACGGGAGAGACCACAACAGTGAGAGGCCCGCGTACCGCAAAAAAGGAAGAAAAAAAAAAAAAAATTAACCCTTCCCCCAACACTTCTCATTTCCATTCTCTGATTATTTTTTTCTCCACAGCATTCATCATTTAAAATATAATTATTTATTTAGTTTATATCTTGCCCTTCACCACCCCTGTTCTTCACTATAATGTAACCCCCATGAGTTTTATCGGTTCATTACTGTATCTCTAGAATATAGGACAGTACTTGGCACTAGATCAACATTTGTTGGACGAATAAAAGAAGACTTCAAGGGTTTTCTCTTTTGAATTTAATAATGTAAGAATGTGAAAAATCCAGAATATGGTGTTTTGTCAAAACAGCGATGGGACTCTGACTCAGATGCTTCTTCTAACACCAGCCACAGCAGACCAACATGTCCACATTTAAACTGTTCTCAGCTCTGAGAACAATGATTGTAAACTTTTACGGTCACTGTTTACTTTACGGAAGATGGTAGAGTACAGGAAGAAGCAGAGGGGTGCCCAGGGGCTCATCTGCTAAGAAAATGCACACCCAAATAAATCTTGGGCTCTGGGGGCTTGCCTGTCACGTAAGATTGGGAGTCATTAAGATAATCCCCTCCTCTCACTTCCAGAGGATTCCCTCTGAAACACAAATACCCCAGGAGGGGATCACAGGTTAATCCTTCAGCATTTAACACTTGAGTTGGATTTAGGATATGAGGTATTTTACGAATTTTGCAGTTGTGCCTGGAGCTTTTTCACACACCAAAGTCCCCTTGCCCCTAAATAGTACTCCACAAACAAATACTATAGATTGCAACTGATTGAAGAGGATGGGCAATGAAGATGGGAATGTTTCTAACCAGCTACAATTCCATCAGTTCAGTCAACCTAATCTCTGTCATTGTAATTACAAAGAGATCATAAAGTGGAGAGAGATCTGGATTCTAAACATACCAAACTGATGCCACCAAAGATAAACCAGATTATCTGCCTCCAAACCTGTGCCCTGAGGTGTACATTTGGCAGTCGGAGTGCCCATCAATTAGGTCACCATGTGACATTAATAACTACATATACTGTAGTTTATACCCAAATGTTCATAGTCAAGTTGAGTGACTGCCATGCCATGTGCTGTGAGCAGTGATTCTCTAACTACTATCAGGGACTGGCTATACCTGAAGCACTTGTAAAATATACAAACTCCTGGGTCCCATCTGTGACCTAACAAAACAGAATCTCAGGGAGGGTACAACCTGATAATCTGTGTTTTTAAACAAGCACTGATGATTATCATGGATGGCCATTTTGGGATACCAAGGAAGTATATGATATGGACCCTGGCTTTCAGAACTTGACAGTTTACATGGAAAGTTAGAACTGAGATAAGAAATAACTGAATACGGTTTCATCAGAGTGGTCAACATGTGGTACATTATATAAATGTTACCAATGTGAAGACAGATGGGGAGAAGTTAGTGGTGGGGAAAATTGAATGGAGGAAATAATATCTTGGTGGGCCTTGAGGTTTGGATAGGATTTAAATAAGGGGGAGAGGAGCATGTGCGGGGAAAATCAGTGGCGAAATGAACAAAGGTTCAGAAGCAGGAACATAGCAGCATGTTTTCAGAACATTGAGTCTGGCCAAATTAGAAAATACACTTTGATGAAGAGTTAGAAACAGGGATTGATAGGTAGGGTGAGGTTAGATTACAGAAGGTCTTGGAAGTCAGGCAGAAGAGTTTAACCTGCCTGAGGTGGGGAAACTGGGAGTAAAATTAAACCACCAACTGAGCAAAATCCACTCTGAGTGGCAGAAAGGGTATGGGTTCTGGTGCATACTCGAGGGTTAAGCCTACCCCTCTGCCTCTTAATTCTGAGATTCTCTCCAGCAAGAGCAAGCTATCAGAGGGATCTGTGGGAAAAAACTTGTGTCTTTCTTCTCACCCAACTCTCCAATACAAATCTTTTCAATCTCTGATACAAATTCCCTTTGCCTCTTCCTTTTGAAATCAGCAGCAAAGTTCCCAGGGAACCTGAAAGCTGCTTCAAAATTCAGAGCGATGCTTGCTTCTAATGCTAGACACCCATCTGGGTCTGTCTGTAACCCTAAGGTAGCTTTCTAAATTATGAACACATATTGGCCTGGAAATTCCTTGTAACTCATGAAGCAGTTTACCTACACTGAGTATTTATGTTTTGTTCCCAATTCTCCTGGTGAAAGGAGTTGCGAACTGTGATCCTATAGAAAACCATTGTGAAGATAGAAGGGCACAGGAGGTATGGTATGTACCTAAGTAGGTAAGCTTTCTCCCTTTCTCTTCTGTTTCTTTGCTCGCTACTGAAAAGGAAGTTTCAGAAGCCGATGCTCAAGCCAGAAAGCCAAGCTCTTGGGTGATTGAGGATTTTCTGGTTTCAAATTAAAGAGAAAACTAAATTAGCAAATTAATTGTTGGATGTGTTTTCCTGGGCCCTTCATCAGCTGCTGCAGGACCAGTAGCCAATCAAAGAAGACTTTTGGCTGCCCTGGAGAGGGGGCAGGGTTCAGAATCAGGTTCTGCTAGCTTCCAAGTGTCAGACATGTTAATTTTAAATTACTTTTGTACAGCTTGGTGTCAAAATGATTAAAGCATGAAAAGAAAAGCAGAACCAAAGGAGAGAAAAGGGAAATCATTTACCTTGCATTTGGAGCAAGGACACTTGCAATTCCATTGCAGCTGGCTTTCTCCTATAAGTTACACAAGTTCTTAGCTTTAGGCCCTTTAGTGACCACCTAAGATGAGAGGGTTGTGCAGTGGTCATGGCTCTTCATTCCCTTTGTATAATGTCACTATCTCTATATGGCAGAATCTATATCACAGATACTAAGACGGCCAAACCTTCTTCCCTGCTTCCCCAGTAACATTTATTCTGGTAATATATTAGGCACTATGTGTCAGGCATCGTCCTAACTATGTTTTACTGGTAATATATAATCCTCACAACAATGCCATGAGGTGTGTGTTATTATTATTCCCATTCTACAGATGAGAAAACTGAGGCTTAGAAAGGTGAAGTCATTTGCTCTAGTTGCTCAGCTAGCAGAGGCAGAGCTGGGATTTTAGTTCCAGTATTGCTCTACTCTGCGGCAGTCCTGTCTCCTTTCCATTTTCCCTTTTTGGTTGGAGGAAAGAAGAATTTAAGTAAGTCTGATTGCTAAGACAGCTTCATTGTCCCTTTTAACAGTCATGTATGCTTTCTTTTTGTTTGAAGATGCGGCTGAGGTCAGCCTTATTCTACGTGAAATAGCAACGTCTTTACCAAACTACTTTCCTGGGGTGAGCAGGTAACCAGCTCACTAGTTGGCTTGTCTTTGTCTCTGTACCCAGCTTTCCCAGTTGGTTTCATGACATGTTTTCCTCAAGATGAGCCATCTCACCTGGCTCTTATACGTGAGATGCAAGGCTGACCTCAGCTGCCATTGCTTTTCAACCATCAAAACAAAGCTGTACTGCTTGACTTCTCTCGGTCTGCCATATTTTATTAATTTTATTTTATCCACCCTTCCTACAGTCACCCCACATTATCTTACTGTGTTGTTTGCCTCTGGAATTGCTGTGTGGTACTACAATTCAATTTTAAAGATCCTCGTGGTGGAGAATTCACAATATTGCCCCTTGATGCTACTAAATAAGTTTTAGTTGCACCAAGATCTCCTAAAGGTGACAGTTGATACCCAAGCCATCATTCAGGATAGTACTGATAATGCCAAAGAAGTGATCTATAAACACAAGACTTAAATAATTGCCCACTGATAAATTTAGAAATCCTGAATCTTAGAACTTCAGGGATGTTATTATCAGCTGACTTTTAGTGAGTGCTATCACTTATCACTATGTGCTAAGTGCTTTTCAACAAACTAATGAGGTGGGTTATATTGTTTTCCCCCTTTTCACAGTGTCTAAGTGAATGGTAGCAAGGATGAAAGGCACCTCAACATTGTACAGTCCAGCCACCACATGTATTTGGAATGCTTCTAGTGATGGACATGGAGCTTCTTACATTCTAAGACAATCTATTTCATGTTTACATGACTTCTTCTGTATTCTGAGCTAAAGCTCCTAACCATCAGTTCTAGAATCTTGGAGCCTCCCAGGACAAGCCTAATTCTTTTTTTATACAATAGCTCTTCAGGTATTTCAAGATGGCTCTTCTGTCACTTATGAATTCTTCAATTCTTCCTTGCAAGCCAAGGTTTCAAGTCTCCTCACTATCTTGGTTGGTTGCTGTCTTTATTACCTCCCTCCCTCTAAAAGTGAACACATTACTTAGATGTGGTCTAACATAGAATGAAATGGAGCTCTTTCTTTCCCTGTTCCAGTTGCTATATTTCTATTAATCCAGCCTAAAACTGTATTTAATTCATCTGAAGCTCCATATGTGGAAAAAACCAACCTGACTCCCCACTACCTTTCCTTGTTATGTACTTGGTTTTCATGTTTATGTTCTTCTTCTAGTTCTCTCATAACATGCCCATACATTTCTTTTCTGCGTGACCTTGATCCTCATTCTTTGCAGTGTCAGACTGCTCTCTCCCTGTGCACATATGTTACATTTATTTTCTCTCAGTTTCCATTGCCTTATCTCTTCCCACTTCATCTCCTTGTTTCTACCTGTTCCAACATCAGAGAATCCAAATCACTTTCTAACCATGTTGCTTCTTTCTGAATCTGGTGAGGCTGGATGTGTCTGTCCTGGTTAGCATTTACAATGCATATGCTGACAGTCTGAGGCTGCCTTCCAAGAGAGTAATCTGCTTTGGGAATGTTTTTCCTAAGCAGATCTCAACAATTTCACTCTACTGGAGTTCCAGAGGAAAAAGCATAGCCCAAGACTTGGTCATAAAGGGGACACTCTGAAAGCAAAAGATGGTGAATTAATGATGACTCTTCACTTTATGGACAGTCGAGCTGATAACCAGCTTGGATGATGAGAAGCACAATGGAAACAGCCTGGGTTTAAATCCTAGTTCTCTAGGTTCCAGCCTGGATGATCCTGTGCCAGTTACTTAACTTCTATGACTCAATTTCCTCATCTGTAGAACAGTGGCAACAATCGTACCCACTTCTTAGGCCTGTTGTAAGGAGTTAATTCATGGAAAAAGCTTAGAAGAGTGCTTGTCTCGCACACAGTAAAGGACAGATATTATTATTCCTGCACGTTGCAAAATAATTTAAAGTTAGAACAGAAAAGAGATTATTTCTCCCAGGCACTTAGGTTTTCTGCCTGAATCTTTACAAGCCTTAATTCATTGAGTCTTAGTATTGAGATTTTGGCTTTATAAGGAAGCAGACACTCAGAAGGAAGCTCAAGAGTCATTTGTGAATGAATGCCCCTCAATCTGGGGCTGGTGAGAAGCAGGGTAGAATTGTTATTTAAGAGAGAGAGTAAAGGCTAGAAGAATTAGAATCTATTGGGCATGAGATCCAGCATGCTCTCTTCCTTTTTTCCCTATTGAAACAAACAAACAAATAAACAAACCCACTTCCAGACAAGAATGAGTAAAGGCTCCTAGAAAGGGCTGTGGAGCTATAGATCTTACCAAAGAATTAAGTGGTCTACAATGGCCACGCGTTTGTGTTTTTAAAATCTCTGGATTAAAAAAAAAAAGAAAACATGACTTCCTCCCCACCCCTCCCCCACCAACCCCCCACTTTTTTAGTCTTAGTCATATAGCAGTTTAGTACAGAATTCTACAAAAACGTCAAAGGTTCCACAGAAAGCTATGGTCGGTTAAGTTACACGGTCCACAGTGTAGACTCTACACTAACAGAAGAAATTAGTTTAGGTTGTGTCAAATCATGTTAAAATACAACATTAAATAAATGCAAAGAGCCCAGAACAAAGAAAGTGATTAAGCTGGTTTAACTGCATTCAACCCACTATGCTAAATCCCCGCAGGGGGCTCGAGTTAAACAACAAATTTGGTTTCTTGGCCTAAATCCTTTTCTTCAAAGAAGAAATTTTTCTTGTGAGTAACTCTGATAAATTTGTTTTCATCTTCTTCATTTCTTAGTCTCTAGGGAAGCTGGGGTGAAAATAACCTATCTGATTGGGTTGCATTTTTGGAAGAGATGGACCATAAAGAATGAACTAGAAGGCGACTGGCTGTACAGCTAAAGAGGCGTTGGAGGAACTGAGGCATGGGAGGTGTGTGATTGTTCAGCCCCAGAAAAAGGCCAGCTAGTGACACCCGGGATGAAGATTTTTATCCGGCAGTGAATCAAATAAGGCTGCGAGAGAGATAATAAGGTGTAATTATAGCAGTGCTGTTAGTGCCTGTTTATGGGGTCTGGCAGCAATTCGGTTGAACACCCCTCATTTTGAGAAATTTGTAATTTGGCAGCAAGAATTCTTGCCTTAAAATTTGGCACAAACCCTCACAGTTTAATATTGCAAAATCTGGGAAATGTTGAAATGTGGCTGCTATTCTAACTGAACTTTTTTAGGCTTTTTCGAATTGGTTTTTTTCCTGTTGGATTCGGAAACAAACCCCTCTCTTTTAAAAAGTTCAGGAAGGTTTTTTTAAACCACAAACTCAAGTACGCTTACAAGCAGATGTACTGCTGTAATAAACTCTCATGACTTAAATCTTTGTGTACATACAGAAGGGAAAAAAGCTTTCACTTCAAAAACCCGAGTCCCTTGTGTTGGTAGTCCTTTAAAAATTCCCCACAATCAGTATTTTAATTTCCTTTGAGTCAGAGCGGTGCAACGTAGTGTTGCTCTTGGTTTTACCAACCGACTGCTTCCCCCAAGATTATTCCCCGTTGTTTTAAAGTAGAAGGGAGGTCACCGGGCTGTAGTGAAATGTGGCCAGTTCCGGCTAGGACCAAGTTGGCCCAAAGGGCTTCTCTAAAGTAACTGGAAGTTTTCTGACAGGAAACCGGTCAGTTCTTTTAAGCCTCGGCTCGGGTTCCCACGGCCCCGGAGGCTGCGGCTCCCCCGACGCCCCTCTAGGGGCTGGGCAGGACCACGGGGTGCGGGGCTCTGTGGGCGGCAGGGGGCAGCAGCGGGAACCCGTTGTTCTCGAG